>NC_084824.1:43839524-44143158 GCF_958449725.1 Rosa rugosa | reverse complement strand
TCACTTTATTGAGGATATATCCTATTATTCTTCACTTTATAAACCTATTATATTTTATAAATATATTTTACAGATATATCCTAAAATTTTTCGCTTTATCGGATATATATCACAAATATCGTAGACCAGCGAGCGGCTTTTTAACCACCTAGAGTATTTTTTGTTTTTGTTTTTATAAACCTATTATAACTTGTGGTGTATAGGTTGAAGACAAAATTATAAAAAAAATAATAATAATAATAAGCGAAGAAAAAGAAAAAAAAAACAAGAAAATAAAAAAAAATGCAAAAAAAAAAAAAAACGAAAAAAAGAAAAAAAAAAATCTTTTTTTTTTTTTAGTTTTTTTTTTGTCTTGAAATGACCTTTTTAGCTCTCAAAAGTCAGACTTAACGGTCCAAATTGGACGGAATAGTAGAAATTAGACACGGATGATGAAATTTGAGAGTACAGGGACTAACATGATTAAATTGAAACTAGAGGGACTAACATGATGACGACCCCTAACCTCAGGGGGGTAAACTGAAATTAGTCCTTTTAAAAATAAAAAAAATTTAGCCACTGCCTAAAATTATTAAATAATATGAAAATGATTTGTAGCCTCAATAAGGCCTGAGATTTGTAGTCTCAATCTTAGGTGTCATGCCATGTCACCTACACACATCACCTATTTGTTAAATCATGCCATGTAATTCTTGAAAAAAAGACCATCTTATCATTCCAAAATCTAATTACTCATGTTATTTTGGATTTCTTCTAAAAACAAAAAATTATTTTGCCTTTTTTTTTTCCTTTCATTTTTTCTTTTCATTACACTCATGCTTAAATTTAAACAACAATTTTTTTTTCTTCAATCATGAATAGAAATTTTTTTCATGTAAGTCAATAGATTTACATAACACATGTATATGAATTCAACCTTTGTTTTGGGTTCCTGTAAATTTTGAAAATAGAATGTGAAAAATACATATTCATATGATTATATATAATATTTTGTCCATTTTTTATCTTTATGTAGCTAGGGTTTTAAAGTTATATTTGAATTTATTATTTTGTGTTTGTTTTTTCTCTTATATTTAGATTATAGATGATAATTAATGGCCGCTACTAACATGTAATTTTTTCTTACCTCTCCTGGTTTTGGGCTGGATTCACAGATTGGGTCCTCCTTGCCCTAGCTTGGTTGTGGGCCTCTCCTGGGCCTAATGGATCTTGGGCCTGGGGTATTTCCTTAGGTCCAAGATGTATTAGTATTTTTAGTTTGTCTATTTTTTCAATAATTCCCTTTGTTTCGGGAACTCTATTTCCTATTGTTTCTAGGGCAATTATAAGTTTTTACTATGTTATTTCATATTCTGTAGGCTTTCTTAAATAAGTGAGCATGGGTACTATCAAATGATCAGACCTAATTTATGTATCGCTGTTGTTTTTCACATAATCTTTATCTACCCAGAGATGGTAGAGGGAGGATAAATAATTGTTTTTTCTGGCCTGAGTATTATTATATTATTATATCAAGATGATATTATTTAAAAAAAAAATTTAGATTGTAGATGATAATTAATGGCTTCTACTAACATAGAATTTTTTCTTACCTCTTAATTTAGAAATACGTATTTTCCAAATTCAATTTATTAATGCTATTATTTTGGATGAAATTAATCAATATTTGGAAAGAAAAGTTAATGCCTATTTTTTGACACCTAATTTAATATATTAATACTATTTGGAAAGAAAAATTATAAGAACGAATTTAATTAGATGTAGAAAAATATTGGTCAAAGAATTTGCAGACATATCTCTTAAATTAATACATAATTAATAGCTGGTCTTTTTTTTCCGTCACTTAATTAAATTCATTAATGTAATTTTTTTTGAATGAATGGTAATTCCATTGATAATAGCGCATGCCAAGAAGGCCATTACATACTCACCCGCTGACACATAACAATGGCCAGATCAAGGTTTAGTGGAGGAGCCACAGTAGTACATAGGATAGACCAACTATATTCGAACTAATCGCTCACTTTAAAAGCGAGCCTAAAAGCTATGGTGTACATACTAGGGAAGTCTCAACTAAGTTTGGCACTATCGGCTGGGCCCCATCGGTACTCCCATGTACTATACCATGGGCCGGGTTCACGACCCACCATGGCGAGGCCCATTTGGGATGCCACCCCGGGCACCCAGGGCCCTGGGCAAGGCCAACACAGCCCAACTATTTACACAACAGGAGGACTGATATGGCATCAGAAGAACAACTAGTGTCCCACATCGAGGATGGGGGAGACTTCCTTCACATGCTCGAGTATAAGGGCATTAGCACAACCACCTTTTACGGGTAATAACTCCTTTGTCTACTATTTACTTACTATACATCCATATTAGCTTCTCACTCAAGCATCGGAGAGGTGTAAACCGTCCGGTACGGTTTACCCCTCTAAGCGTGTGTTCTTGGTGCAGGATTTAGGAGGTGCATCGGTACCCCAGACGGTATAGCATTCTGTGTGAGGTACCCGGAGAAAGCCACCAGAAACATATGGAAACATAGCGAATAGACAAGCCAAACTACACTTGTTAGGTTTCTAATACAAGAAACTTATTGTAATTAGACAAAAGCTAAAAACATAGGTTTGGGCCAAGAGCCTAAATCCCAGCCCAAAATAGCAATGGACTAGGGCAAAACCCCAGCCCAACAATTAGCGGCCCAATAGGAAGTCCACCAAGAAAAACTTGCTCCAGGCCCATCACTCTGGTTCGGGCCAGTCCACCTTGCCTCCCACCATCCCTTCGGACCTCCACCGACCGGACCTCGCTCCGGCTGACCCACATCGCCCGACCCGCGTCGCCCTCTCCGCCTTGCCTCCAAGCAGTCCCAAGCTAACGCCGCCACAAGATACATCCAGCACAGAAAACCAACGCTGTTCCAGGCCCGTGACCGTACCCCGCCGTCGAATCGAAATCCAGGGCACCGGCGATCCGAGAACCAGCAGCGAGGATCGACGACCGGATCCGTAAAGCCACGAACACCCTATCGAACAAACCCAGCCGAACTATTGACAAAACCCGAGCAAATTCCCTCCGACAATCCCATGAGCATTTAGACCTCCCGTCCGGAAGCAAACCCATGGTGGCAGTGTGGCTGGAGACCCCCAGGCGACCGGGCGCCGCCGGACGAGAATATTTTCAAGGTTCTGAAGCCTCCTTAGGGTTTTCTCGTTGACACTAATATTTATGATGGTTTAGCATTGCAAAATATGAGTATAGTGCATGCGGGCCATTAATGTAATTGATTCACCCCTAACATCTAAAATGAAATATAAAAGGATAAAGTTGGTGTTGCAATAGTATGGTGTGGCAAGATATATTATGTGGAATTGAATATAAAATTTGGGGAAAATTTCGCAAACAGTACACCAAGTCAATGCCACTAATAATTCTTATACATAAAGTTCCAAACCAAACATTTCGGTACACGAAATCTGAAACTCGACCCACTATCAGTACACGACTTCAATTTTTGACACCAAAATGTCCATTATGCCCTCAGTTTTTTTTTTTTTAATAAATTTTTTTTTCTGTTATTTTTTTTCCCTTCGTTTTTTCTGTTTTTTTTTCCCTTCATTTTTTCTGTTTTTTTTTTCTATTATTTTTTTCCTTCTTTTTTTCTATTATTTTTTTTTCTGTTATTTTTTTTTTCCTTCGTTTTATCTGTTTTTTTTTTTTATTATTTTTTTTCCTTAATTTTTTCTGTTATTTTTTTCTATTATTTTTTTTCCTTAATTTTTTCTGTTATTTTTTTTTCTTCCTTCGTTTTTTTTTTCCTTCGTTTTTATCTCTTTCTTTCTTTTCACATGACTAAATATTGGCTGAGTTACAAATATAAGCTGTAGGACCATAAATCTCACTAATTGGAGGGCAAGGGCGGCATTGGAAGTGAGGGAGTGAGCGTGGAGGTGAGGAAGGCGGCGTTCGAAGCGAGGGAGTGAGCCCGGAAGAAGGAAGAAGAAAGAGATAAAAACGAAGGAAAAAAAATAACAGAAAAAATGAAGGAAAAAAAATAATAGAAAAAATAACAGAAAAAACGAAGGAAAAAAAATAACAGAAAAAACGAAGGAAAAAAAATAACAGAAAAAACGAAGGAAAAAAAAATAACAGAAAAAAAGAAGGAAAAAAAATAATAGAAAAAAATAACAGAAAAAAAAATTATTAAAAAAAAAAACTGAGGGCATAATGGACATTTTGGTGTCAAAAATTGACGTCGTGTACTGATAGTGGGTCGAGTTTCAGATTTCGTGTACCGAAATGTTTGGTTTGGAACTTTATGTATAAGAATTATTAGTGCCATTTACTTGGTGTACTGTTTGCGAAATTTTCCCTAAAATTTGTGTTTGCTTACATGACATGACACATAGGATTTGAGGCCACAAATCTTAGGCCTCATTGAGGTCCTATATCATTACCCTAAATAATATACTTATATTAGGCTGAAATCCAGCTCAGCTAATAAATTTATGTGTGATAGGTATATGATCAAATTCAAATTCTCAAAGGGAAATTTTTAACAACAGTACACAACAAATGAGTGACTCCGAAGTTCGGTACATTTTCTTTCAAACAAATCAAAACGGTACATGAACTTCTAATCCCGACCCACTTTTAGTACATGACGTCAATAACACCGTTAACTTTATGTAATTATTCATTTTTCAAAGGGTAATTTAGTATTTCACCTCTCTCTCTCTGCCATGGCCACTCCAGAACTGGAGGACGAAGCCCACCTCACATTTCTGCTTTACACATTGGTAAAGTGTATTGTAGAGAGATGGGTCAACTGAGAAAAACATCTTTTATTCGTAAAACCATAGATTCAGAGGCTCGATTGGCCCAATTCTTATATTGAACACAATCCTGTTTGTTTTTACGCTTCGGTTTTTTTTACGCCCAATTCGACTCCTCCTTGATTTCAAGTTTTTCCGGATCTTAAGTTACGGTCTTGGGTTTGTTCTCTCTCCATCAAATTTTCAAACCCAACAAAATCAAAAAATGGATTCATCGCAAATACGAAAAATCGGGCTCAACCTCCCAACCAGGATGTCCGAGTCGACTATGCGACTCAACTCGTTCTCTAGCTTGTTCTAGGATATCTCAAGTCTCTCGTCACTGTCGAAGACCTCGACGTGCAGCGACGGATTCATACCATGTCGATCGTCAGTGAAGGAGTGCGGGAATGACAAGAACGAGGTTGCTGAGATTTGAACTTTTCGGGTTTGATTTGTCGCCGATGAAGGACAACAGGAATGAGACTTATCAGAGGCTACTAAGGTCGGAGTTTCCAGTCTGATTTCGATTCATTTTCTTCTCCTGCAGGTGGAGGAGGACATGTAGTGTGGGGGGAGGGAGAGAGGGAGGGAGAGAGAGAGAGAGAGAGAGAGAGAGAGAGAGAGAGAGAGAGAGAGAGAGAGAGAGAGAGAGAGAGAGAGAGAGAGAGAGAGAGAGAGAGAGAGAGAGAGAGTATCAATTCTTGAAAAGACATATTTGCCCTTACAAGAGAGAGAGAGAGAGAACGAGCTGATTCCCTTCTTTTTCTTTTTGTCTTTTTTATCAATCCTTGAAAAGACACATTTGCCCTTACAAATTTGACCAAAATCACATTGACTAACGGTGAATATAACGACATGTACATATCTTCGATCGAGATTACAATTTCATGTACCGTTTTAATTTGTTTGAAAGAAAATGTACTAAACTTCGGAGTCACCCATTTATCGTGTACTGTTGTTAAAAATTTTCCATTCTCAAAATATTCCTCTTTGAATGTATGACTGATGTTTGATAGCAAATCTTCAATTTGTTACTATACATGCTAGTATGCATTTTTTTTTTTTTAAATGGGAAACATAAACAGATTAAGTATGTATTTCTTTCAAAATTAATGCTATGAATATATGGCATCTTCTCAAATGTTTTCTTTTCTTCCCCTTTGTTTTGCTTCAACCCTTCCCATGTTGTGGTATAAATACATGCATTCTGAAGTTTCTCCATAGCATTATTCTTATAACCAAGAAAAAACAAGCTGTTAGCAGTTTCTCTTGAGCAATACAGATGGCTAAACTAGGAGCTGTTTCAATGGTTCTCTTGGTGCTTCTCATGTTGTGCATCGGTTTGTTTCTAACTATATGTGTGTGTGTGTGTGTGTTGTGATTACATGGTGTTTAAATAACCAACTTGTTGTGTACGTGTATAGTTTTCCTCAACTCTAAACTTGTTTTGGTCTTCCAAGTTTTGTAAACTAATGAAATGCACTGGTAGATATTACACTTGGTAAACACACTTCATCTTCTTATACAACAGATTACTTTTCACTGTCTTACTCGCAATCTAATCCAAAAGAAATATCAGTCTATCTTTACCTATTTATACATGTACATATATGTGTGTGTATTATAGTTTTGCAAATAGTTATTAGATATTGGAATTTTCGTTTGGACATTCGATTTTGTGGTAGTGCGTGATGCATTTTAATTTTTGTTGTTCTTGGATTTGTATAAAAAAGAATAGTATTGATTATCTAGATTTGACAAATACTCCAAACTTCACCAAATAGAATAAAGCTTTTAGGCAAGACTTTATGGTCATATAATGATGATGAATTAATACTTTATGATTCAGATTTCCAAGCAACAAAAGCTCAATCGAAATGCTGCAAAGACCATCCTGAACTTGGAGAATGTACTCCTGGCATAAATGATAGGCATGGCTCGGAAACTTTACCAGATGGTAATTGTTGGACATATTGCATAAATGCTTTGTGCGATGCAGGTAAATGCAGTGATCAGCACAAGTGCCATTGTGTCTGCTGATTGGCTATGTCATATTCTCTTGCTATTGTTCGTTGATCCTATCTACTATTGTATTCCGAATACTATCAGTTGCCAACACATATCATTTAATAAGTAGCTAAATAAAATATCCGTTGTATCCAAACATTTTGTATGTATCTCTTTGTATTTGAAAATTCCATTCATGGGATCAAATACACAAGTTATTGAATAACAGAGTAGAATAAAGAGAGAATTATGAGATAAGTCTTTTACATATCATTGATGCTTTACACTGATGGCACTCTATATATAAATAAATTTTTTTTTTCCAATTTTTAAGGTGAGAAACCATAAGAAATTTAATCCCAACAATATTTCGGAGAAAATTAATGTTGTAATTTTTTTTGCCAATTTTCAAGGTGAGAAACCATAAGAAATTTAATCCCAAACAATATTTCGGAGAAAAATTAATGTTGTAATTTTACATATGTTCATTTTTTTTTAAGAAGAAGATAAACTTTTATTCATTAACTGGAAATAATACAACCATGGGATTGACCCAAAACATTCTCCCTAACCTCCTTAGCAGAAGATGAAAAACAAGAAGTACTCAAATCCCTAATTGATAAACCGGCTAAGTCTTATCATTGTCGATAAGTGATATGAGCCAATTAGACCCATCCTCTAACCAAACTATACGCCCATTAGCTCGGGCTACATAATTTGCAATTGCATGGGCAACCATATTCCCCTCACGACGGACATGGTGTATGGTGTTGATGTTAAGTAGAGCCATAGTATGTTGAATATCCTCTACAATACCTCTTTCAGCAGCAAAAAAACTATCCTTGGAGTTGATCAATTGTATAGCCTCCATACTGTCAGATTCCAGTTCCACTACCACGTTCCTCAATCTTTGTTCAACTACCAACTCCAAACCCAACCTTAATTGCAGATAATTCAGACACCATTTCTGTCAAGGGTTTACGATATGAGGTAAGGGTTTTCAGGGTTTTAGTTGAGACTCAAACCCGAATTCAAGTTGATCGGTTCAAACAAAGTAACCAACCCCAAACCTGTTATGAAGGAAACAGGTTAGGTTCGGGTTCACACAATTTCGTTGCTAAGAGCAAGTTCACCTGTTGGGTCACCAGGTCACATACTATTCACTGCTTTTTAGTGTTTATTTCCACTCTCTGGGTCACGGGCACAGTTTCCAATAAGACCTGGGTCACCAGGTCAGCTTGCAGGTCACCAGGGTGACCCAGAAAGTGACCCAAGGCACGAAATACACTGTGCCCGTGACCCAAAGAGTGAAAATACACATAAAAAGCAATGAATAGTAGGTGACCTGGTGACCCACGGGTGAACTTGCTCTAAGGTTTGTAAAGGGGGGATGTGGTCAAATCTAGAGTTCTGCGGTTAAACTTTGAGATCCTATTTGGTGTGTTGGTGTAATCGAGTAGTGTCTAGAACTAGTATTTTGGGGTTTTCTATTCCCGCTTGTGGGGACATTATTTTCTTCTTTTATGGCGATGAAAAGATATACAAGATTAGAAAGAAAGACTCCAAACATGTCAAAAAAAAAAAACAAACAACAAGCCCCAATAGCCTTAACAAGACTCAGCCTAGGTGCAAATTCAACTGTGAGTTGCATCGGGGTCGCAACATTAGATGGGTAAACACACACACACACACACACACACACACACATATATATATATAGACTTTATTTATTAATGGAGAAATAACACCTCAGTCAAGTACATAATGTAGCTAATAAGGACTACTATAAATCCATACGTGAAAGTCAGGAAACATAAGCGCACGTTTAGCTACGCTGTCTGATTACAATCACATGGAGAGAATAAACATCTAATACATGAAAATCTAGGAACAGATGGGTAAATATTGATTTGTTGAATTATGTATATATATATCTGTTAACGTTAGTGACCGAGGGGTCTCTAGTTAGCTTTAGAGAGAGAGAGAGAGAGAGAGCGACACAAGCAAAGTATAGTGGTTCACCTCCCGCCTTAGCGGGAGACTACGTCCACTTGAATGTGTACTAGTGTGTCGAGCCTTGCGGCCTAACAAGATTACAAGAGATGTAATGGGATGTGTGGAGTTGTGGGAGGAGGCATTCCTTTTATAGGTGAAGGAGTGCTCTTCCTTTACATTTTCTTAGATGTGGGACAAGAACTCACTATTCTAGTATAGAAATGCATATTGTGGAGGCAACTTGGCAAGGCCGGAAAGGTGGCTTCCCGGCGACGGATTTGCGACTTCCGGATACCGTAGCGTAGCTTGAACATAGGGCTACAAGATGCAAGTAGCGGTTGGGCCTCACCATGGCTTGTGGGTGTCCCAAAGAGGGTGTTACTTATGCTTGGTGATGTAGTAAATACTCCATATTGTTGGAGGTATGTACAAGTCCCCGAAGTCCCCAAGTAAGAGGAGCTTCTTGGTTGGGGAGTTATAAACATGAAGTCACCAAGCATAAGTAACCGGGTGGCCCGGAGCCCCTACAAGTCCCCGAACTCCGTAAGCAAGAAGGGACTCGTTAACCTGCACAACAAAGGCAAAAAACAGGCATATGTAGAATGCTCGTTGCATTGGGCAACAAATGTGAGTTGTATTGATATGCGTTGGCATATATGAACGTAGGGGGTGCGTGATACATGGTCGTGTGAGCGTATGGATTGCATATTGTTAACGTTAGTGATCCGTGGGATCTCTAGTTAGCTTTAGAGAGAGAGAGAGAGAACGACACAAGAAGTATAATGGTTCATTTCCCGCCTTAGCGGGAAACTACGTCCACTTGAATGTTTAACTAGTGTGTTCGAGCCTTGCGGCCCAAAGGGATTACAAAAGATGTAATGGGATGTTGTTCTAAGTGGGAAGGAGTCTCCTTTTATAGGGGAAGGAGGCTCCCTCATTTACATTTTCTTAGATGTGGGACTCAAAGTTACTATTCTAGTCTAGAAAAGCATATTGTGGAGGCAACTTGGCAATGCCGGAAAGGTGGCTTCCCGGTGACGGATTTGCGACTTCCGGATACCGTAGCGTAGCTTGAACATAAGGCTACAAGATGCAAGTCTCGGTTGGGCCTCACCATGGCTTGTGAATGTCCCAAAGAGGGTGTTACTTATGCTTGGTGATGTAGCAAATCCTCCATGCATAGTGAGAGGTATCTACAAGTCCCTGAAGTCCCCGAGTAAGAGGAGCTTCTTGGTTGGGGAGTTATAAACATGAAGTTACCAAGCATAAGTAAGCAGGCGGCACGGAGCCCCTACAAGTCCCCCGTAAGCAAGAAGGGACCCATTTAATCCTGCACAATAAGATAAAAAAGAAAACGCGCATATGTAGAATGCTTGTTGTATTGGTTATTGTTCGTATTAATGGAATGCGAAAAGAATTCGATTTGTAGTGAGCAACAAATGGTAGAAGAATTCAATATTCCATTAATGTGTATGAACATGTAAAATGTTGGTAGTTGTATATGTGGATCTTATGGCCATATAACACGCACAATAGAGAGTGGCAAGTGTAATGGGTGTCCAAAGTAATTTTGTGGGAGTAGTCCCGGTGACATCGTATGAAGCGTTTGTGAACTTAGGGCTTAAGTAAAACATGTTGGACATGATCGAGCAAGTTGGGTTGTTCGAGCAAGTTGGGTGTAGTTGAGTGTGTAGGCGCTGTGCGAGCATGCGAGGCGTGGCCCAAGCGCAAGTCATGGCCATACTCAATACCCAAGCGAGTCGTAACCCGAGCAAGTCGTTTATCCGAGCATGTTTTAGTAAGTCGTAAGTGTCACAAGCTTCTAGATGAGTGTCACATATTTATTTGATTGAGTTGCAATTAAGTAGTAGCATGGCATATGTGTATAGCATGTACTTGTAGTAAAGTTGCTAATAACATGTTGTAGGCATGCTTAGAAGTAGTAAAAGCATGGCATTGGCATGGCACTAGCTCAAATTGAAAGAGCGTAAAGGAAGATATAGTTACTTATCTTATGCCAATTTGGAGCGAGTTGGAGTTGGAATTGATTAAGTGCCCAAATTATGTTGGAGTTGTCTTAGCCTCGCTAGCAGAGGAATATGTCGCCGCGGGACTTGCTATCGGAAAATGTCGCCGCTGGATCCGCTAGCGGAAAATGTCGCCGCGGACACGCTGGCGGAAGATGTCACAGCCGGACTCGCTTAGCGGAAAATGTCGCCGCTGGACTCGCTGGACTCGCTAGCCTCGCTAGAGGAATATGTCGTCGCGGACATGCTGGCGGAAGATGTCGCCGCCGGACTCGCTTAGCGGAAAATGTCACCGCCGGACATGCCAGCCTCGCTGGAGGAATATGTCGCCGCAGACTCGCTAGCGGAAAATGTCACTGCTGGACCCGCTAGCGGAAAATGTCTCCGCTGGACCCGCTAGCGGAAAATTTCTCCGCCGGACTCGCTTAGCGGAAAATGTCGCCGCTAGACATGCTGGCGGAAGATGTCGCCGCTGGACCCGCTAGCGGAAAATGTCACCGCCGGACATGCCAGCCTCGCTGGAGGAATATGTCGCCGCGGACTCGCTGGCGGAAGCTGTCGCCGCCGGACTCGCTAGCGGAAAATGTCACCGCCGGACATGCTAGCCTCGCTGGAGGAGTATGTCGCCGCAGACACGCTGGCGGAAGTTGGCGCCGCCGGACTCGCTAGCGGAAAATGTCACCGCCGGACATGCTAGCCTCGCTGAAGGAATATGTCGCCGCGGACACGCTGGCGGAAGCTGTCGCCGCCGGACTTGCTTAGCGGAAGATGTCGCCGCTGGACATGCTTGCCTCGCTGGAGGAATATGTTGACTAGAGTTGGTCGGCGTTGACCGGTGTTTGATCAGCGTTGACTATGCTTTATGGGCGTTAACTGGATGCCAACGGGCCAAAGTTCATGGTACGTGACGAAGCCTTTTTGTTGGCTTCCCACAGACGGCGCCAATGTTAACGTTAGTGATCCGTGGGATCTCTAGTTAGCTTTAGAGAGAGAGAGAGAGAACGACACAAGAAGTATAGTGGTTCATTTCCCGCCTTAGCGGGAAACTACGTCCACTTGAATGTTTAACTAGTGTGTTCGAGCCTTGCGGCCCAAAGGGATTACAAAAGATGTAATGGGATGTTGTTCTAAGTGGGAAGAAGTCTCCTTTTATAGGGGAAGGAGGCTCCCCCATTTACATTTTCTTAGATGTGGGACTCAAAGTCACTATTCTAGTTTAGAAAAGCATATTGTGGAGGCAACTTGGCAAGGCCGGAAAGGTGGCTTCCCGGCGACGGATTTGCGACTTCCGGATACCGTAGCGTAGCTTGAACATAAGGCTACAAGATGCAAGTCTCGGTTGGGCCTCACCATGGCTTGTGGATGTCCCAAAGAGGGTGTTACTTATGCTTGGTGATGTAGCAAATCCTCCATGCATAGTGAGAGGTATCTACACATATGATAAATGTGTGACGCGCGCAAGGAGACGAACGAAGTCGAGTTTGACGGGGTTACACTCGTGAGATGTAAGTTGCATGAGTGCCGCGAAGGTATGCATTTGTAACGTACTCATGAACGATGACCGCGCGTACGGTTTGTGTCTGTTTGGTTTTCGGTCGTATTAATGGAACGCGAAAAGAATTTGATTTGTCGCGGTCGGTAAACGACAAATGGTAGAAAAATTCAATGTTCCATTAACGTGTGGTGTGTCGAGTAGTCATGAGCTTAAAGCTCGAGGATTGTCGGGAAGGCATGAGCGGAAAGCTCGTGAGCGGGAAACTCGGGGTTGCTGGGAAGGCATGAGCGGGAAGCTCAAGGGTTGCCGGGAAGGCATGAGCGGAAGCTCGTGGGTTGCCGGGGAGGTATGAGCGGGAAGCTCAAGGGTTGCCGGGAAGGCATGAGCGGAAGCTCGTGGGTTGCCGGGGAGGCATGAGCGGAGGCTCAAGGGTTGCCGGGGAGGCATGAGCGGAGGCTCAAGGGTTGCCGGGGAGGCATGAGCGGGAAGCTCGTGGGTGCCGGGAAGGATTGAGCGGAAGCTCGGGGTGCCGGGAAGGCATGAGAGGGAAGCTCGTGAGCGGAAGCTCGTGGGTGCCGGGAAGGCATGAGCGGAAGCTCGGGGGTGCCGGGAAGGCATGAGCGGGAAGCTCGTGGGTGCCGGGAAGGCATGAGCGGAAAGCTCGTGAGCGGAAGCTCGTGGTGCCGGGAAGGCATGAGCGGTAAGCTCATGAGCGGAAGCTCGTGGTGCCGGGAAGGCCTGAGCGGTGAGCTCGTGAGCGGAAGCTCGTGGTGCCGGGAAGGCGTGAGCGGTGAGCTCGTGAGCGGAAGTTCAAGGGTGCCGCGAAGGCATGAGCGGAAGCTCGTGGGTGCCGGGAAGGCGTGAGTGGTGAGCTCGTGAGCGGAAGCTCAAGGGTGCCGCGAAGGCATGAGCGGAAGCTCGGGGTGCCGGGAAGGCATGAGCGGTAAGCTCGTGGTGCCGGGAAGGCGTGAGCGGTGAGCTCGTGAGCGGAAGATCAAGGGTACCGCGAAGGCATGAGCGAAAGCTCGACGGTGCCGGGAATGCACGAGGGCGAAAGTCGGCGGTGCCGCTGAGGTGAGAGCGAAAAGTTCGCGGTGCCGCTGAGGCACGAGTGCGAAAAGTTCAGCTGTGTCGCTGAGGCGAGAGCGTGAAAGCTCGGCGGTGCCGCTGAGGCACGAGAGCGAAAAGCTCGGCGGCGCATTAACGGGTAGCTCGAGGTGATGCCCTGAGGCATGAGCGTGACCGTTGCTAATTATGCTGGTCTGTATGTACAAGTCCCCGAAGTCCCCAGTCAAGGAGGGTGTTCTTGCGGGTTGATACCAAAGCGTAGCTTTATGCCGTATATCAAGCATAATTAGTGCGAGTGCGTCGTCCATCTAGAATTGGTTGGAGCAAACGCTTTTGCCCTTTCGGGTGGGCCCCTGCCAGGCCCTGCGAGGAGTCCCCCACTCCTGGCTATAGACCTCTGGATGGTCAAAAAATTGTTTGATGAGGGGAGCTGCGCGGAGCAGAAGGTGTTGGGTAGCGAGCCCAATCTTTGGTACCCAAGCGTCGGGGTTAACTGCCGGATGAATGGCTGCCGTAGGCTGTGTTAACTAGTCCCTTTACTATTTCTCGGAGGAGAAGCTTGACTGCAATGCCGCGTAGCGGTCATTGTCATTATGAGGCGTTGCCTTACCGTTTGGTGGTTAGTCATAGAACATAGACTCGTAAAGTTTATACTTGTATGAAACATGACAAACAAATAGAGCAAGTAATAATATTTTGTTCGAGTGTCCCATGTTTATTTAATTGAGTTGCAATTAAAATAGAAGCATGGCACGTGTATAGCATGTACTTGTAGTAAAGTTGCTAATAATATGTTGTAGGCATACTTAGAAGTAGTAAAAGCATGTGAAGGCGTAGCAATAGCTATAATTGCACAAGCGTAAAAGATAAGATAGTGACTTATCTTATGCCGACTTGGAGGCTAGTGGAGTTGGCCGAGCATGACGGTCCCTTGCTCCGGCGAAGCACCTTAGTCGAAGAATGATGATCTCGTTGATTAAAACGGTGCTTGTGCCTCGTCAACATAAGATAAGGTAAATGATTAGGACCTTTATCCATATGATTAAATTGATTAAATATGGTCAATGAAGTTTTAATGCACACATTAATTTGAGAATGTCACGGTGGAGAGCATAGTGATATTGCTTCACATATATATATGGCATTGGGTGACACATACACACAATCATTATAAGCATGTGTAGATGCAAATTTGGATCATATTTGAATTAAGTGAAGCCAACAACGAGATGTGATTCTATTGCATGTGATCATGATACATTGAGCTTAAATAGGCATAAGAGTCACTTACAGACGAAGTACAATTGTGTCAAAGCATGCATGAGTACTTGTTGCTAGAATGCTAGCTCGTAAATATAATTATATTAGAGCTTGTGCATGTAAAATGCACTTTCAGATTATGAGCAATTGTCAACGACCACAAACTCATGGTAAAGTAAAGTTTATATAGTGGTGGTGTTGATTGAAACACTATTTGAATACTTGAGGTAAGCAATTAAGCATTGTCATGTTGACAACCTACTTCGGCACATATACCTGGATGATCACATGCATGACATATGCAAAATTTAGACTGGAATCCACTTATAGCAGGCATATATTAATCTCAACTATATATAATTATATATGTGTAATATAATTATATGTGTATGTGTCGAGAGTTAATGGAAGTGGTGCCATTGATATCAATATATCAATAGACAAATGCTAATAAACAAATGTTATTTGGGTATGTTATGGCATTGCTAACATATTTATATTAATATTCAGCCGGTGATGGGCTTGAACATGGCATCATAAATATAGTAAATATATATGTGAGGCTTGTGATGCAAATGTTATTTGCACTAATACGACAAGTATTGGTATAAGGAGCACATGGGCAATGCCTTATAATAGGGTGCCTGTGAGATAGTGGTATAGCTGTCAGTAATTTATTAGGCTTGCTTCTGCAATGACAGAGGGCCTTGCACCAGATACTGGAGATAAAAGTTGACTTATCTGGTGGCGTGAACGCAGAGGTTGTCCACAAACTTGTTGAATGACTCATATTCAAGTCACGAGCAACATCACTCGAGCGTTTGAATGGTTTCAGGAACTGCCATTTTCGGGAGCTGAGGTAAGTTAGCGGGTGCCGGAGTCTCTAGACGAGTCTGCCGGTGGGTTTTGGAGGTGATGGGTGTACTGAGCAATTTTCGACTGGGCGTGCAGCTGCATGAGTGGTGCTTGACAGTGTGAGGCTTGAGTGGTCGCTAGCTTTACTGGAACTTTGGACAGCGGAGCTCTGGTGAGCGGGTTTTTGGACAGTGGAGCTCTAGTCAGCGGAGCTAAGCTGTGCTAGAGGTGCTGGTTGGCGGTGCAAGGCCGCCGGACATCTGTGGAGCCCAAGCCTGGCAGTGGAGTCCAGCGGAGATGGTGCTAGCGGAGCACTCGACGGAGTTGGGCGGAGCGAAGCCGCTGGCTAAGTTCGGCGGAGGTTTTGCCGCTGATAGTGTTGGGTGGAAGATGCCGGCGCTAATGCCGGTGCTGGCAGGCTGGTAGTGCTTAGCGGAGGAAGAGTTCGGCGGAGCGGAGCCGCTGGCTAAGTTCGGCGGAGGAAACTTTGGTCAGCGCTGGATGCTTGACCAGCTGGGAAGGCTCTGTCCAGCGGTGGTGGAAGCCTTGGTCGGCGGAGCGGGACCTTGGGTGTGATAGGTGACCGGAGGCGGGAGTTTGTGCGGTCAGTTGTGGTTTGCGGTGGTCTGACCGGTCTGACCGCTTGAAGCGATGCCGCTGATGCCATGATGATGATGAAGGGCTTGTGCTTTTTGGTAGTCCTTGGCGGTGTGCGTCGAACCCTCTGGTGGTTTGGTGAGACAGAGAGCAAGCTTGATTGGCGGAGTGGTAGCTTTGTTTGGCTGTGAGGCTTAGCGGTGCAAGCTCTTGGCGGAGAGGCTCAGCGGAGGCATGGAGCCCGTCATGTGCAAGTGACCGAAGAAGAAGATTGGGAGTTTGATGACGAACGCTGGCGGACAAAGCAGGCGGAGCTGCTGGTCGTCATCCTCATGTTTTGTTGTTGGGTGCCCATAGTGAATTTCTGGGTGTCCACAGTAAATAGGCAATTTTTTTTTTTTGAGTGCAGCGTTGACCAACCGTTGACTGGCCTTGATGGGCGTTGACCGGCTCCGCCGGGCGTTGATTGACTCCGCTAGGCGTTGACCGACCCCGCCGGGCGTTGACCAACCATCTCCAGCGTTGACTAAGCATTGACCGGCCCTTATTTGATGTTGAACGAGCGTTGACTCGACACTTTCGGGTCAAAGTTCGTGGTAGGTGACGAAGCCTTTGCGTTGGCTTCCCACAGACGGCGCAACATGTCAAAAAAAAAAAAAACAAACAACAAGCCCCAATAGCCTTAACAAGACTCAGCCTAGGTGCAAATTCAACAGTGAGTTGCATCGGGGTCGCAACATTAGATGGGTAAACACGCACACACACACACACACATATATATATAGACTTTATTTATTAATGGAGGAATAACACCTCAGTCAAGTACATAATGTAGCTAATAAGGACTACTATAAATCCATACGTGAAAGTCATGAAACATAAGCGCACGTTTAGCTACGCTGTCTGATTACAATCACATGGAGAGAATAAACATCTAATACATGAAAATCTAGGAACAGATGGGTAAATATTGATTTGTTGAATTATGTATATATATATCGTAATACAAACTTACGAAAATGGACACTAATTCAATAGTTACACTGATCACAACTGTCCCTTTTGTTTCACCATCTCCGATAGGAATCCTTTCCCATAAAAAAAAATAAAAAAAAAAAACAAAAAAAAAACGTAGAAACCCAAAATGAATTCCAGATGGCGAAGCGTGAGAGTTGTAACAAATTCAATGCTGCAAACCTCCAATATCTCATACATTCTCTTCATGTTAAGCGTAGGTGAACCTGATTTAGTTTTCTAATATCACAAACTCTAATGTTTTACATCTCTGATGAATCATCTTCACTACTCCTTCAATAACAACGTCATCTCTCAACTCTTTCATCATTCTTAAACACCTCATATTCACCATAAGAAGAATTACATAATGATTAGAATGTTGGATTGTTCAGTTTACACAATTGTGGGTTTGAAAAAAAAGATATATTAAAAATATGGTAGTGTTTGTGTAATGAACTGGATTTTCATATTAATTTCTTGTATTTTTCTTGAAATTAATAAATGTCCTAGTTAGTACAAATTGTGGGTTCGATGCTTTATTCTTATTTTTAATCGAGAAATAAAAATTAGTTCGGACAATTTAAAATGCTCGAAATGCTCGATTTAGAAATCGACTATTTATATGTTAGGATTTTGAGAAAACTCCCTTCATAAAAGTCGTAGAGCGCGTCGATACGAGTTTGTGCATATGCCGAACGAAAAAATCGGAGCTCGTATGAAGAAGTTATCGCATTCGGAAAAAATTTATTTTTTGATAAAAGGACGAAAGTTTTCAGAAATTACTGAAAAGCCCAGATTTCCAAATTTGGAAACCCGAGCTCTGTTCTCTCTCCTCCCTACAAAAATTGCATTTTTCTTCTTCTTCCGGCCATATCTTCCTTCTCCGGCCACCTTTGGATGAGCAACCACCGGCGTTGGCTTAGTCTCTTCCTTGCGCAACAATCTATGGTGGCTTTGCGGCCTATCTACGCCACTACACGGCGCTGCAGCACAAACCCGATCCAACTTGCAATTTAAGTCAACGCCGATTTCTTCCTCCTCCGGCCACCATAGCTCGAGCCACCTAGCTTTCCAGAACCCCCCGAAGACCGTGATCATGCTTCTAGAAGGATCCGAGCTGAAGTGAGCCGTGGACAGAGAAATCAAGCTCGCCGGAAAACTGGGATTATTCTGATTTCAGTGGCTTGCGAGGTAGTTTTCGACCCTTTATGCTTTGATTTAGGCTTGATGCTAGTTGAGGAAGTTGTTGGGCATGTTGAGAGGAAGAGTTTTGATGTGATCATATTTTCCTATATTTCTATGCCTCTTAATCTTGACTTTTATGTTTAGTTCTCCTTATTTATGATTCATTTACATCTTTTAGTGTTTTTGTAGGTTTATCTCATAAAGAGAAGAAGAGAAGCTAATATGAGCTAACTAGGATTGAAACGTGCTTTGCAATCTTGAGTCATCAGAATCTACTAGTGCAGAACGTCCAACTTCTCCGAATTATTGGGAGTTACCCAGATCGAATCAGATAATAATCCTTATATCATTGGAAAGCTACGGATGTCTACTTTATGTAGAATTTTACTGATCTTGATTTCGATACTTTTGAAGTCAGTTATGATCGTTTGAGTGAAGATAGGTCAGAACAGAAAACCTGCTCGGAAATTTACAAATATTCGTGGAGAACTCAAGTTCCGCGGCACAAGATCGTCAATCCTAATGTTTCAAGGAAGTTAATTCAGATGAGGATTCAATGAGGAACTTATTCCTACTTCTATTGAAGATATTTCAAGCTTTTCCCATTCTAAATCAAGAAAGGAATCTAATCTCAAGTCTTACAAGGAAACTTGAAGCCAAAGATGTGTAGGAATCTTCCCTATATAAGGGAGCACAAATTTCACATGAGGAGGGAGTCTCGGGAGCACAATGTATGTTGGTATACACATACCTCCCAGGCATAAGTATCGGAAGCACAAGACTCGTATCGCCAATGCAGAAGTAATGAAAGCTCCTAGGTGAGGGTCTCGATACCCCTCGGGGCGATATCGAGAACCCCAAACATCCCACACCGAAAGAAACAGAACCAGGCTCCCACAAGTCTGCTACATTAAGGTCATCTCCAACAACCCAAAGAGGTAAATGTTTACTATCGCTTTCCATTATCATTATCTTATAACGATACTGACTTAGGCATCGGAGCGTTGAAGGCCGGCACACCCGGTCTTCTCTCTGACCTTTGTCTGTTTTGCAGATAAGCGAGACTGATAGCGATAGTGACAGACCAACTCATCCAGTGATTCAGCTAGACCAGACCAGTCTCGAGATAGCTGAAACAGTTGGCTCTAGAAGGAGTCCCCTCGCTCCTTGCTGGCAAAACAACACTCCTAGAATGGTTACTAGCACTCCCGATACCAATACTGACAATCCGCCCCACGAGGCAGCGGCCTGCGAGGTCTAGCGCATGCTCGAATTCTTGAGCCCGAACACCTAGGCACGTTCGGTCATGACCACTGACGCAACCATCGTACTCGAGGTCGAACGCGCCGCGGCCGCGGCAGCTCGCCAAAAGATCGAGAATATGACAAACCAGAATCGTATCCTCTGAGACACACTCCAGCGGCGTGTCGCAAGCAACGAAGCGTTAGACAGGGCCCGTCAACAGGAGACCCCGATACCAACCATTGGTGGTGTCCCGACACCTGGAGCAGTCCTCATTACGGACCAAGCACCGGTCTCGCTGGCACTTTCGTGCCACCAAGCGCAACAACCTCTAGAAGCCCCACGGGCCCCACTCCAGGCAACACTAGCACATGATCGCAAGTGATTTACCTAAACTCCCCTCTTTTCCCCAATCAGCTCGGCACAGCGCCAGCACCGCAGCACGTACTCGATACAGTGGGAGCGTCGGGCACAAACGCAGCTACAACAACCAACATACCTCCACCCGACCCCAACACTCAATTGTTGCTCCAGATGAGCGAGACTATCGCCGCCCTGCAGGCGCGGATTGAAAGCGCAGAGAGCAGAACCGGTTGGCAACCAATCATAGCTGGATTCCAGGGAAAGATGGGACCATTAACTCCCCGGATACAGGCCGAGAAGTGCCCACCGGAGGCTAAACCCTTCAAGATCGAGAAGTATAATGGCACTTGAGACCCATACCACCACTTGGAAGTCTTCCAATCGCTCATACATGGAACCCGATACATGGACGCAGTGGCATGTCACGCGTTCGAGGAAACCCTGACGGATGAAGCCTTGCGCTAGTTCCTTAACCTCCCCGCTAATTCCATCGATAGCTTCCAGGAGCTTGGGGACAAATTCCTCTGCCGATTCATTCTGTGCGGCAGTGGCTATCACAAGACGCCTGACTTGTTTAGGCTCAAGCAACGGCCAAATGAGCGATTACTAGACTTTGTTCGCCGATGGCAAAAGCAAGCCACATAGTGCCGCTCCCTTGACTCAGCCCTAGCGGCATCGGCATTCAAGCAAGCCCTCCAGCCGGGATACTTCCTATTGCAAATCAACACCAATACCCTTGCGACATATGATGACCTCCTTGACGCAGCCACCGCTTTTGCGCAGGCCGAGTACGATACCTTTGGACGCGACACCAACACCAATACACACCCAATCAATGTACCTCAACTCAACAACCCCGTCGGGACCACCGACAACAGGAACAAGGACACCAACAAAGACAAGCTCGCCCAACACAATGACAGAACCCCACGAGAGTGACCAGGCTACAACGATAAAACGGACAAACAATACGGGAAGAGCCCCGAGAAGCCAAAGTACAACTCATCAGGCAGCCGGTATCGCGATTCACCATATGGCGGTACCCGATACAGGGAAAACCAGAAATACGAGGCACCCCGATACGAAATTTACACCGCACTCACCGCTTCATATGAAGAAATTTGGAATAACCACTAAGACATCATCCCACGCCCACCGCGGCGCAAACCTGGTTAGGCCGAACCACGAGATAATGGCAAATACTGTGAATACCATGAGGAAGCTGGCCACCCCATCAACATTTGCTGGGCGCTGAAAAATACTATCGAGCACCTCATTCAAAGCGGCCAGCTCTCGCAATATCACACTTCCGCAACGGGAGCCAACGCCATTGAAGTCTACGGACAGATCCTAGCGATACATGGAGGCGCCCCAAGAGCACCGGAGATTCTTCACACACCAAAGCGGCAATGCCCTCGGGGACAGGAGGTATTGGGACTCAGTCACGGCTGCCACACCCCACAGGTGGAATGGGACTTGATCGGTTTTAATCATAACGAGGACTCGATACGGAAACATCATAACGACCCCTTCTTGATCACTATGGTCATCGACCACTATCGATGCCACCGAGTCCTGGTCGATAGCGGCGCAGCGGTCAGTGTCATGTTTGGTAGTTGCTACGAAGGTTTGAACCTAGACAAGAAGAAGCTCACCCAAGATCACGAGCCCTTAATCAGTTTCACAGGAGAAATCACACAGCCCTTGGGATCCGACAATTTGCGTATCACACTCGGCGGATGTAGCACTATCGCCACTATGACAACACATTTTATAGTTGTCGACTGTCCCTCTTCCGACAACGTCATCTTAGGGCGAGATGCCATTTGGGGACTCCAATGCTTTGTCGCAGGGCACATGTTAATGATGAAGATACCTACCCCGGGGGGCACCCTCACCATCCGAGGCGATCAGGAGCTAGCGAGACAGTGCAACTCCTTGACTGTCGCGAGGGGACACAACAGGCGAGAGGTCCTTCTAACCTCATACTTGCCCTCCCCATCTGACAAGCCCGACGACCCAAGGGAAGACCCCGAGACTCCAGATACTTGCGATACACGCAGCAGGAAAAAGGAAGACAGACGGAAGCTCAAGCACCCGAGACCAGACGCTTTGGAGGACTTGATATCGGTCTCCATATCCGATACAAATCCTGACAAAAAGGTCAAGATCGGCTCCAAGACGGACCCACATGTCCAAGCAGAATTAATCGCCTTCCTCAAGACCAGACATGAAGTGTTTGCATGGTCGTACGCTGACAGGACCCGCCCCAGATTTCACCCTGAAATCTGAAGTGGCCCTGCGGGACCCACTTTTAAAGAAAATTTTACCGAAAATTTCGGCAGAACTTTCCCTAAAAGTAGGCAAACCCAAACCTGTAAGAAACCGAATACACTTCTAATAATCCAACTGTATCCTTCTGGAGCCACCCTGCTCCCATTTTCCAACCGACTCAAGCTCAAAGATAGAAATAATAATTTAAAAACTTAAAGTCCAACGAAACTCCATAAATTAAAATACAACAATTCACCAAAGTTAGGTCATGGACCTCAAATACAATTCATTACAAGTCCGGGTCACGATTCCCATAGTAGTCAGAGCAAACTAAAACAGAAATTATATAAAGTTCAGTAGGTTAAACAGGTAACCTACATATGAGATGACGGAAGCAGGTGCGGTCACTATGGCTCACTCCTAAAGCGCCGAGCAGCTACGCTGTGAACTGGGCATTTGAAACCGAAGGGCCCAGGGGAAAAGCATGGGAAAACGTTAGCGTGAGTGGACAAAAATAAGTAATTGTAAAGAAAGAAAATAAATGGACTTATGCTTTCCCACATTTAATTTTTAATCGAAATTCTAATGCATGCAGATTTGAAAAGGTTAATAATTCCTTAACTTCAAAAGGGCGTAAGAAAAGAAATGATCCAGCCCCGCTGGCTAAAGTAAATAAATAAATAATATGGGGAAGAGATTTCACCATACGGGTATAGGAGCCCTTAGGCTCTACCCTCGACTGCCACCCACACATAGATTGTGTGAGGAGGAGAACTAATAACCTCGACTACCACTCACGTGAGGAGGAGAATCCTCGACTGCCACCCACAAACACAAAGTAAGTGGGGAGGAGACACTAACTGAAAGACCCGATTATGGTGAGGAAAGACATTCGAAAACCAATAAAACTATAAGGCTTCCCCACATCACGAGAAGATAAAACAAATATTCCAATGACGTGACCCCGCACGCCAAATATTCTCAAACTCATAATAATTAAGCGGAAAAATGAAATAAACATAGTTCTCTCGAAGTATCCCATTTTCGGATTTCTTTTAAAATCTCAAGAATTTCAAATCAATTATAATAAAAAATTTCCAAAAATTACCTTGGAATAATAACTCAACCAAAAATTTCCGATATAAATTATAAGTCTCAAATCGAGCATAAAAATCTTAGCTCAAAAGTCCAAGTCATAGGTCAAATACTCAAAACCAAACTAAATGCTCAAAACAAATTGATAATTTAAACGAATCCTTCCTTAAGAAAATAATTGCATGCATTATTTAAAATCAAACGTCCACTCACAGTATGCGGTCAATCCTGACGTCGCTCGGTATCCTCGTCGTATGAAGGCTCCTCTCGTCCTGTACGAATAATACTCGTAAAAACGCAATTACAGGACGGAAATTAAATTTACGATAATTAGATAATGAAAATCCTAATCATCCCCTTAAACCGAACTCTTTCAATCAATCTCGGATTCCCTCCAAACTACACCATAGAATCCAATTCGTCAATTTATAAATTCTAGGTATTATTCAAGAGAAATCCGATCGTCGGATTCTCGATATTCAATAACCGGTATTATAGTTTTCCAACAATTCAAAATCCAATCCCAACTCTTCCAATTTTCACCAAAAATCGCATTTACAACCTCCACAACTCATGTACATTTTAATTAGCTAAAAACAGAAACCAAAACTCCACCCTACGCTCCACCACGCGCCACCCACAGTGGCAGCGCGTGGGCGCCGCCGGCAACACCACCACAGGCCACCAAATTCTACCAAAAAACACAACTCAACAATCCAAATATCTTTCTCAACTGCACCTAAGCCTAATTATACCTGGAATTGCCGGAATCGGAGCAAAATTCCGAAGAACACCGAAGTGAACAGTAACAAGTTCACTTCAATTCTTCGATTCTCCTTCCACACCTCAAATTGGATCGTGAAACTTGGAGAGATTCGTCTATGAGGAGTGGGCTTTCTAGAATACCCGGTTTTGTAGCCGGAGGTGGCCGGAATTGAGAGAAATCGGTGATTGAAGCCGACTGCTACAGTAAAGTTTGGAAGCTCGATCTGCAAAATCCCTGCCAAATCGTCATGAATCACCACCGTAGGCGTGTCAAGGAGGAGGAGGAGCGTCGTCCTATGCCCTGGGTTCGTCGTTGGGTGGCCGGAAAGGGAAGATCGGTCGGAAAACAAAGAGAGGCCGAAAGGGAAGAGAGAGCTCGGGAAAGAGGAGAGAAAGAGTTACTGAGGTGGGGTGGATTTCCGAAAATGGAAATCTACCAGCAGTAATTTTCCATATATATACTTATTACCATGAACAGTAACTTTCACATTTTAAGCTATAACTTTCACCTACGAACTCCGATTTAAGTGTACCACATGTCCACAGACTCGGTTTAACGTCCCCTACAACTTCCGTGAAGAAAATATTCTCAAATTGTTAACCCATAAAAAGTCAACTTCTAGCACCCCCCAAATGGTAGAAACTGAAACCAAGGACAGTAAAACGTATAGTAATTCACTCAGACACAGTAAAAAGGGTAAATCGGATATAGGGACCAAGCACCACTCCGACATGGACCCTTCACGTCGACGGATCCTCCAATAGTAAGCTCAGTGGAGCCGGAGTGGTCTTGACTGACCCAGAGGGGCACACAAACGAGTACGCGCTACAATTCAAATTCAAAGCCTCGAACAACGCAGCCGAGTACGAAGCACTCATAGCTGGCATCCAGTTGGCAAAAGAATTGGATGTCACGAGCTTGGAAATCTTTAGCGACTCATAGCTTGTCGTAAACCAGGTCGGTGGCGACTTCCAGGCCAAGGAACCACATTAATCTTATTACCAATCACTAACAAAAGCTCTATTCCAGCGATGCCTCTCTAGCCATACCATCGCTCTGATCCCCCGAGCACATAACACCAAGGCAGATGCTGTCGCCAGGTTGGCGACATCGCCACCAAACACCGATATCGAAACCCTCAAAATGGAAGTCCTGGAAAAGCCTAGTATTGACAAACCATTCTCGGAGATATTCCTTATAAAGAGCTAGCGCCCACCCTCGTGGATGGACCCATTCATCGATTATCTCTCCAAGGGTATCGAGCCACTAGACGGGGCAATCGCCACTAGGCTCCGCAAAAGGGCAACATTATACACAGTCCGAGAAGGCAAATTATACAGGAAAGGAAGGTCATTCCCCTTGTTGAAATGCATCTCCCTCGAGGAGGGACAACGAGTTTTGCTATCGCTGCACAGCGGGGTTTTTGGCAACCACGCAGGGGTAAGGAACATCGCATTCAAGACACTACGCACGGGATACTATTGGCCCACGATTGAGCAAGATGCAAAGCGTATCGCTCTCCCACATCCATGGTACGCTCAACACCTCCGCTACTATCCCAGGTAGAGCGAGACACCCAGGCTGCGCAATCTCCACCTCACTATCGCCTTTCTCCATGACAACGTGAACACCAACACCACCACCTTTTATCATTTTAATCAAATGTACTTTGCAACTGCCTTAGCGCAACAATGAATGAAATGCTCTTGCTCCCACAATGAATGCAATGCTCTCACAATGAATGAAATGCTTTTACTTGTCATACTTTCCATCACTTAACGAGCGCTACCGATTATTGCCATCCGACCCTTAAATGGTCAAAAATCGTATTCCCATATCACTATTGCCATAGGCCCTATGCCGGCCACCATAACGATTACACGCAACAGGTAAGGGCACGCTGTATAGCAATCCCAACTTATTGCCTTCGTGTTATCACTAATGTAAATGTGATATCGCTTTGCGGCCGGTTCTGCTGACACAGCAAGACGCTGTCCCTCGCAAACCCTTGCGTTGCCAATTGCGATCAACGATAATAAATGCCAACGATACGCGATACATTGCCATAAACAAATGAATGAATGTTTCTCAACGATAATAAATGCCAACGATACGTGATACATCGTCATAAACAAATGAATGAATGTTTCTCAACGATAATGAATGTCAATGATTTGCGACACAATGCGACAAACAAAGGAATCACGGACAAATGCGATCCCGGTAAAGTAATGCCTAACGAAAGCTACACAGGAATGCCGAAGGGTCACAACACGTTCTCGCCCTAAGTCCCGACACAATACCAAATGTTAACAGTATTACTGCAAGGAATGCATAACGATACATGTCGATTACCAAAAGCAACGCCCAACGCTTACAAATACTCCAACGCCGCAAAGGGCGATAAATAACGAAAGAAAAATAACACAATGAATGGCAAGTACAGAAATGAAAGACGATAGCATAATGAAAGGCGTGGTCATTCATTACTCCAGAATGGTATAAAAAGGAAATTTATTACACAGGCTTTGCGGCCAATAGCGATACACCAATCTCTACTCCATACAAATGAGATATACATACTCTATGAAAATGCGCTACATATCTTAACATACAAATGCGATATACATCCTAGCACACGAGTGCGACACACATATAACTATCCTCGTCAACCCCCTAACCAAGTTTGATTCTCTGGAATATGAGGAGCTCCGGAAGAAAATCACTGACCCTGGGGATTGACGGGCTGGTCAAACTTTGGTGGGAAAGACTGGGGGGGGGGGGGGGGAAGTGCCACTCTTTGTCCTATCACCACCCGATCTCCACCGTTGTAGCCCCGCCGCACCACCAGCAATCGGTGCCCTTGGGTTTCTCACTTAGACGGAGACTTAGTTCCCCAGGAGCACCGATTGCTCAACCCCCCAATGGGTGATGAAGCCGAGCCCGCCGGAGATTAGGCTATAAAGCCTATAACCCAGGCATGAGATTAAGATATAAAGCCCATAATTCTGGAAAAGCAAACTGACAAATGGGAGAAAGGATTTCAGGAGCAGAAGCACAATGAAAAACAAGGAGAACGCCATGTTGAAA
The DNA here is from genome assembly GCF_958449725.1 of Rosa rugosa. Taxonomy (NCBI): domain Eukaryota; kingdom Viridiplantae; phylum Streptophyta; class Magnoliopsida; order Rosales; family Rosaceae; genus Rosa; species Rosa rugosa. Next base: position 44,116,002 of record NC_084824.1, on the reverse strand, counting down.
ATTTGATCAGCCCCCTCCCTCACTCTGCCTATTTATAAGCAAATGACCAATGGTCACGCTGCTTTAATGACCTACAATAATGACAACGCAAAAAATCGACAAAGCAGTAAATACATTCAACGTATGGGGGACTATCGCTCAAGGTAATGTCTGTTCCCAATAAACTTTTCATATTTCCAACGCAAAACGGACATTCCAAAAAGAAGACCAATCGGTCAATGTCTCGACAAAATTCAAAGCATTTACACGTCAACAAAGCCTATCACTAGCTAAGCAAAGAATAGAAAGAAAAATTATGTCTCGTCCTCAGCACTGCGCGCTTGCTCCCCTGCCCGATCTCGCTCCCAACATTCTCGCCCTACGGCTCGACCTCAGCATCCCCGCGCACTTCCCTTTGCTCACCATTTGCACCCCCCACCTCATGATCGCCAGCCTGACTCGAGACACGCTCCGTTGTGGTCGCTGGCTCGCAGATAACGATCCCCCCGCCACGACTGCCACTCGTGGCGCTGGTCTGCGATCTCGCCGCCTTCTTTTCCTGCATATCGTGGACCATCTTCTCCTTATCGATCTAGCCAGCGGCGATACCGTCACGGATTGAGTGCAGGGCCCCATCCGAGAAGGCCTTATTTATCTTCTCTTGAAAGTTGGCCGACAGAAGATAGTGATCCACCGCCTTTGCCGCACCATCTCGCTTGGCCTTTTTGAGCTTGTCAAAATGCATCTCGGCAGCAGCACGCAGTCGAACGCACTCATCAGCGAAGGCAGTAGCCCGAGTGTGCTGCTCACCTAACTCCTTCCTCAATCGCTCTAGCTCTACCCCCCTCTCGCCAGCCTGACGTCAATGACCCTCAGGCGATCAACTTCTCCTTGCAAAGTACCAACCTACCCCTCCAGTTCCATAACGCGATCAGAGTAAGGAGCCAAACTCTCCAAAGCTGCGCCATGAAGCTCCAACTCGGCATCGCGCTCCTGGACCTGCCTCTCCAACTCTTGCAAACGCTCCTCAGCAACGTCAACCTGAGTCCTGACCTTCTCCAAGGCCTTCAAAATGACTTCGGCCCGCTGCAACTTTCCGGTCAGATCCAGATTTGACTCCCTCAGCGGGGCAACAACATCCTCAGCCTCCTGACGACGAGACTCCTCCATTGTGAGCGATCGCTCCAAATCCATCCGCCTCATCTCCTCACGATCCCATCGTTAATCACCCGCCTCATTTCCTCGCGCTTCGCTTGGCCGCGATCCAACGCATCCTGGAGCTCGCGTGCCCGCTCCCTCTCGGCATTCAGCTCCCCCTACAGTCGGGCAATCTCTCGATCAAAATGCGCAAGCAACTCGGCGGAGGGTTGATAATTCATGTTCACAGCCTACATCGCACGCCAAACAATCAAAACATTCAAACAAAAAATGAAAGGAAGTGGAATACATGCAAAATAATCGCGATACGTACCCTCATCAATCTCTCTTGGGCCTCCTGATACCCAAGATGAGGATCCTCAACATTCACACGACTGCGATCACGATGGCAATTGCGCAAATCGACAACCACGTGTAGAATGGCACTATCTCTGATCCCAATCTCGCCAAGAGTGGGTATGAGACCCCTAGCTACCTCATCACGAGAACCCCAAGAGCCCCCACTCGTAGATCTCGAGCGTGCTACACCGTCAACCCGAGACCTCTTGCCTCCGCTAGTATCGACACTAACACCCACCGGGGGACCCCCAAGATGAATCTGCAAGGCAGCCCTCTTCCTCGACCCAGCTCCATCAGTCCGAGCGCAGGTCTCCGACACTCAGTTCCCATCCACCTCGCCAGCCTGGACAGGGGTCTCAATCTCTGCAACTTGAGTACCCCTGACATCGCCCTCTCCAACCTCCTGATGAACCTCAGGAGCATCGGCGGCCGGAGTCACATCACCAACAGCTTGGCTAGTCACCTCAGCTTCCCCGCTGTCGACAGTAATCACTTCTCGCGACACCGGACCACCGATGTCGTCACCAAAAACAGCGTCCAGCTGCTCCAACACAGCATCTTGTACTAGGCGAGCTCTGGCACTAGTATTGCTCTGACGCCATTCAGCTTCCTCAAACAGCTCCTCAACGGAGATCTCCACTTCGACCTCCTGCTCCGATGGCACATTCATGGCACCACGCTCCACCCCTCCCGTCGAGACTCGGGGTGACTGCCTTGCGCCTTCTTGAATCTCGGGGGACTGGCGCTCCCCAACGAGTACCTGGGAATGTTGAATGGCGTCTTCCGCCTGCTCCCACAAAGGCACTACCTCCTCGACACCCTGCCCTTAGTGGCCCTGAGCCACATGCCCTTCAGCACCCGCCTCTTCCTTGGCCAGCTGGTTAAGGTACTCCAGCACACTATCGGGAAACCTCGAGTATACTTCATCAGGCAGCTGCATGCCCACCCGATGCTTGGTCACATATACATTCTTATCAGGGAGCTCGACGTTGCATCGCCTCGCCATCTCCGATTCTCGCAACAGCTCCTTGATTATGACATCGGCTTCAATCTCGGCATATGGAGCATCGCTCTTGCTAGCGGCCTCGCTAGGCATATCCGCTACAAAACAAACAATGTCAGCAAAATCAAAAATGAATGAACGATAGCATATTGTAAGACAAAAAAAAATATCCCCTCACCCGGACACCTCCCCAGCTCAAACCTCTAGTATATCGGAAGCCTACACAGGCGATAGAAACCCCTCTTCCCCTTGCGGAACGCTCCCAAAACCCTCGCAACACGCTTCTGCTCTAGCGTGGTCAGGACAGCCTCCTGCCTCACTACGATATAAAGACACGTTACCGCACACCAACGAAAAAATTTACCAAAAACGCAATCACGATACTCACAGATAGGCGGGAAGCGAGTCGGAGCCTGATGCACCATGTCCGGGTTCTGCCAGCGGCCCCCAACCAGGTAGGGCCTGCCCCTCCAAGGAGCATAAATGTTAGAAGGCAGGTCCTCGATAATCGCACGGCCACGTGCTCTAAAATTTACACACCCGCTATCTCCAGCCTTCGTCGAATACTGCATCTTGAACAGAGAATTAAACTTGCTGATGTTGGGACATTGTTGCCTGCTAAGCTTCTGCAATACCAAAACTCCCATCAATTGCCTCAGCGCGTTAGGCGACAACTGCCCCATAGAAATGTTAAGACACGACATCAAATATTGCAACTTCTCCAGTATCGGGAACGTCAACCCACACTTGAGCTAATACTCGTAAAAGCACGCCCACTCCATCTCGGGGTGACTAAAGCGCTCGCCACCCCTCAAGGGGCGTAATAATACATTGTTCGGAATACCCCAGGTCGTCCTCATATCGGCGATCTACTCTTCGGTCATACTGGGACTCGGCTGGTTAATGGGCATATCGCCAAGGAGCAGCCGCCCACCCGGCGAGTGAGGAATCTCCAACACCTCGACATTCCCCACCTCAGAAACCTCGGGCCCCACAACATCTGCGGGATGCTCAACCCTACTCGGGATCCCACTAGACGAACCCTCGCCACCGCCATGAGAAGCGCCCCCACCTCCACGAGAAATGCCAACGCCACCACGAGAAACACCCTCACCACCTCCACCAGAGGAACCCTCGCCTCCCCCACGACGAGAAGAACCCTCTCGCCTACCGTGACCACGATGCTCCCGCACCATACTACGAACGACACCCAAGATAAGTCAAATCAATTCCTGCCTATAGCTTTCCCCGACCCACCCCACGACAATTCAAAATCCAACAGACCTGTTCGGACCCACAACACAGAATCCGACTAAACCCATAATTCACCCTCCCTAAAGCCTAATCGGACCCACGGTGGCCCAAAATCTACCCGCAACTCTCAAGCCCGGCAAACGACCCCTCAACAAACCCACACTCCACACAAACGTTACCAGAAAGAAATCCAACAGCGTACTTGTTCACTCCTCCAACTGGAAAACAGAGACAACGACGCCAACAACCCGGAATTCCGACCACCAAACGAAAGATTCAAGCTTTCTGAACGATAAAGGCTCTACCTTTACTCACCTCTCTCTCAATTTCCAACAAAAGCACAGGAACAGTAACCGCCCCCATCTCCCTCCTCTGTCTATATATAGGGACCTCGAGAGTACAGGGACCGTTGGACGTGCAAGGACGACGACGCCGGATCCCACCATGTGTCCGACATCTCTGAACGTTATAGAGGTCATGCGTCGTCGCCTCGACTCCCTACCACTACGCCATTATTACATGTTACGGACTCCAGTACACCGGACTTCCCGTACATGAAAAACGAATGACAACTGCACACGTGTCACCAGGGCATAACATATGCACCAAAAGATGCATGAAGCTCTACCACAGATACGCGATAGCGACACAATGACAACAGCGAGAATGCAAACCTCACCCCAGCCAATACTCCTTTTAGGTGGGGACTTGGGGGATAATGGTCGTACGGAAGACACGTGGCAGGAACTCATCTTGCACTTCCGATACTTTTACCAAAGACAAACTCCCCACCTAAGAGAACTCTTGACCGGGGACTTGTTGGTATACACATACCTCCCAGGCACAAGTATCGGAAGCAAAAGACTCGTATCGCCAAAGCAGAAGTAATGAAAGCTCCTAGCTGAGGGTCCCGATACCCCTTGAGGCGATATCGGGAACCCCAAACATCCCACACTGAAAGAAACGGAACCAGGCTCCCACAAGTCTGCTACATTAAGGTCATCTCCAACAACCCAAAGAGGTAAATGTTTACTATCGCTTTCCATTATCATTATCTTATAACGATACTGACTTAGGCATCGGAGCGTTGAAGGCCGGCACACCCGGTCTTCCCTCTGACCTTTGTCTGTTTTGCAGATAAGCAAGATCGATAGCGATAGTGACAGACCAACTCATCCCGTGATTAAGCTGGATCAGACCTGTCTCGAGACTGCTGAAACAATGTAGATGCCTAAGGAGTAGAGATGACTCATCCATCTTGCCCTTCTTTTCCCTTCCATTCTTTCCTATGTTTTATTTAAATATATTTCGCTAAACCTTTTTCTAGGGTTAGGATGATGCTTTATCATGATTGTTTATGTACTTTGATGTTTTATTGATGGATTTATAGTTTCTTTATGATGAATGCTTAATCACTATTTGATTGATGCTTTATGTTTAAGTTCTTTGATTGATCACCTTAGGGCTTTGCATATAGTAATTGGAAGACAAATTTGAAGCAGAGATGCAATATAATTTGATTAGCTTCTTGTGATTAAGTGTGGTAAATTACATTATTACTTGAGAAAGACTAATGGTTTGCTTGATTCCCTTCTTTTCTAAAACATAATGAGTCTTGCATGTTAAATTTATACCTGAGAAGGATAAACTACATAGTTAGGATATACGACCTTTACCTGAGAGGGAGAGCATCATACACTTAAGGAAAACTATGGTCTAGAGTACTTGAGAAGGACTTAGATACTGAAATTATCATCTAACGAAACAAAAGAATATGTTAATTGCATCGAAACATAAATAGGATTGTTAGTGGTTGATTATGAAACCCTAGGTTCTAGCATCTTTGTTTTTTTTTTTTTATAACTTTTATTTTGTTTCTTTGTTTCTTTCTTTAATTTTCACATTATTTGTTTATTCAAAAATCTAAAAAAAATATCTTCTTTCTCTTAATTGTTCATTGTGTTTTTGTGATTTTGTGATTGGATTAATTGAGTTAGGGTTTAAATTGATTATCAATCCTCAGTTGGAACGACCTCGTACTTGCACACTATACTAACGACGATTCGTGCGCTTATGAGTTTTAATTAAAATTTCACAACAAGTTTCATGTAGGTTTTACCACCTAACTCGGTGGTTGACGGCGGCGGCCCCGCCGTCTATAGCGGTGGTTTCCGGAAACTTTCGGCCACCCCAGAGACAGTTTTTGTCCCTCTTTTCAATCTGCACATTGATACGAACTTTTCGATATACAATACATAATTTTTGGAAATCATATGAGCAAGTTATGATTTTTAGGGTTTTCGATTCGTTTTGATTTTCGATCCATGAGGATCTGGCCGTCCGATCGACTTATAGTTTTGTTATATTGATCGTATGAGTATTCCAGAGACCTTGGGTAGTCTCGGATGAAGTTTCGCCTCGATTGGCATTACTTTCGGGATTTTAGTGCAAACGGGGGTCTGAAACTTAATCGTTTTTTTATTCGTATACTAAGTTGTGACATATATTACTTAGGTGATTGATGAAGCGTATTCGATACCTTATCTCTGCTGTAAGAGAAGACGCAGTGGGATTTAAAGGTGAGTAAATCTCATGTGGTTCATTTACGAACCGAATTACTTTTGTACATTTTATCACTAAATCGTGAAATCGTTTTATGCAAATAAAGATTTGTTTTAAATGATATGAACTCGATAGACTACGGTTCATAGGACTGCGGTTCACAGGTATGGAAAATGGATTTTTATTATAAAAATGAATTTCTCGGTTTTTGGTGCATGCGAACTATAGTTGATATTAGTGGCATTCCTGAGTGGATGACCACGTGTATATATATATATATATGGATGGCGTGACATTGTGAGGTGCATATGAACTGTAAATTATTTATAATGTTGTTTTGTGCGTTTACTCTTTATAGAAATATGTTATATCTTGGAATTGTTGATTTTGTCGTGTTGAAAGAGTAATCGAATTTTGGTAACATTGAGTCATGTGGACTTTTAAATGTTCGATCTGAGGACCTTTTGTCACATTGGTGATCGTGGCAATTATAAATATCGTAGGTTTGAACCTTGGCCGAGGTGACAGACTATGATTCAGTTAGAGCTCTAGTCTGTCTACCATAGTATGACATGGGGGTAACACGTGGTTACTTGTGACTCATGAATACGCATTTTTAAAAGAGAGTTTCAAGTGGTTTCTTTCTTTTATTGTCCGAAGAGGGACTTGATTTTCATATTATGGGTGAGTGGAAATAATATGATTTTTATCACTTTAGTGATGTAGGTTACCTTAAGGGGTAAGGATGTCGAGTTTTGAAAGCGAGTCATGTTGTGAGATCATTTAGTTAGAGTTGATGGGTTATCATCGACTTTAGTGTGAGTTGTTTGACTTCTTTACCTATTTTCCGTTTCATTCTAATAGTTTGATTTTAAATGTAATCTCTTGAACTAAATTTGTATGCAGGGATTACCGATTTCCATTTGTCACGGTTGATTTGTCACGGTTGTGACATGTGTGTTCCTAAAAAAAGAAAAGAAAAGGATTTTGTTGTTGGAATTAATCATTGTATTGATTGTTGTCCTTGAGTCGGAAAGGCAATTTTGGGGTTATTTAGGTTTACTCACTTGAGCTTGCAAAAGCTTACCGGGTTTGTTGTTTCAACCCGGTGCACTATTCCATGGTGTAGGGGTTATTGTGCAGGTCGGAGTAACAGTCATCGAAGCTGAGGGTTGGTTGTTGTTGTAGCTTGGACGTTGAAGTGTACGTTAGTTTTATTCTTCCGCTGTGTAGTGAGTGTGTTTACTTATTGAATTGTCGTTCAGTTTAATTTATAAACTCTCTGTAAATTAATATGTGACTCTAAAGAACAAGTCCGTATTGATGTTGGTGAGCTCGGTTTGCTTTATCGCTTAATTTAAATGAAGAATTTTCTAAGTGTTTTCTTGTGCTTGTTAAGTTATCGCGTTCCGGATTTGAATTTTTTTATTTGAAATTCGGGGCGTGACAGTTTGAGCCTCATCAAATTCTTTTTTAAATTAGTGCAGATATTTGCTAACTCTTCATTTCTATTGGTACTGATGCTTATTCCTAATACAGTTATATTTCCGGTATGTTGCCACAAATGTAAAGCGAATGGAGTAGCCAGTAGAGCACTCTTCGTTAGTTTGTGCTTGCTAGAATACGTTGTTTTAATTGAGACTATTATTATTATCTCAAGAAATTCTCTTGATGCGTATTGTAATATGGGGTATAGGCACTATGTCCCCCCCAATGTATTTTGTAGTTTCATTAATCAAGACTTGGGGGTAGCCGAACTAGTTCTTATTTTAAAAATAAAAATGAAAATAAAATTTAGCCGCAGCCTAAAATTATTAAGTAATAGGAAAATGATTTGTAGCCTCAATGAGGCCCAAGATTTGTGGCCTCAATTTTAGGTGTCATGGCATGTCACCTACACATATTACCTATTTGTCAAATCATGTAATGTAATTCTTGAGAAAAATATCATCTTATCCTTCCAAAATCTAATTACTCTAAGTTATTTTGGCTTTCTTCTAAAAAGAAAAAATTATTTTGATTTTTTCTTTTCATTACACTCATGCTTAAATTTTTTAAACAAAGAAATTTCCATTAAAGAACTAGTAAAATGACCTAGCTGCTCTGCTAGGGTTTAATCGTGAACTTCTCGGTTTCCGATCAAAATTTTCAATCTTGTTGGCAGTGGACACTTCTAGCCTTATGGCTAAATGGATCCTTCTTCTCGTCACTTTTGTTCAACCAACGGTGCTGTGTGGGGGTTATTTGGATTTCGGAGATGGTCTACTCTTTATAGAGCAACGTTTGTTTGTTGACAAGGGTTGGTGGCTGGCAGAGACTCTGGCGCCGCTCTCTGATGGCTTTCAACCGGGGCTTCTTGGCCTGGATTTGGTGGCTACAGGTGGTAATGGTGATGGCAACAAAAATGTCAAAATGGTGAAGAACGATGGAGTCAGGTTCAGAGGTGGACGGATTGGTGTAGGGGTGACTGCCGACAACTGTACTGCCCTGTTTCAATCTATGTTCATTGGAGAGGCTAATGGCTGGGAAGAGCTATTTCGGTCAGATCTGTGGAGGTGCTATGCTGCGGTGACGTATGTCAGAAGGGATGATGATCTGGATTTTGGTGGTTGCAGACCGGCAGACAAGGATGGTCGCGGTGATTCTACAGGCGTTGGGCTAGGTGGTCTGCAATGTCGATGTCATCTGGCAGCGGCAAAGGTTGCCAGTGGTGATGGTCTGGTATTCCATGGAGAACGCTATGGGGTGCCCTTAGCATTTCCTGATTGGGTGCCTTTAGGGTTTCTATACCTTGGGCTATTTGGGCCAGGCTTGCTTTGGATGGTGATGTGGACGTCATGGGCTCGAGCAGAATTGGAAGGGGAAACTGCTACTCCTCTTCTGAAAATTATTTTATTTTTATTAGGTCGCAAAGATCATAATCTCTGAGGGTATTTTATCTTACTTCGAAGATTACTGATTTTTGTTTGGAATAAAAGTGTGATAACTGTCTAAAAGGTAGGTGTATTGGGGGTATAGTGGGTTCTTGTTCTTGTTTTATAATAGGAGTCTCAGGGTAATCTGAGAAACAATTCTTTCTGTCAACCCTTCAGGGGTGTTTCGTTTTTGTACTGGTTGCTGAATCTATATAATGGGCTGACCTCATTTCATAAAAAAATAATAATAATAATAATAATAATAAAAGCTTAAATTTGAACAACAATTTTTTTTTCTTCAATCATTAATAGAAAAAATTTCATGTAATTCAGTCAATAGATTTGCATAACACATGTATATGATTCAACCTTTGTTGGGTTCCTGTAAATTTTGAAAATAGAATGTGAAAAATACATATTCATATGATTATATATATATTCTTTTGTTCATTTTTTTCTCTTTATGTAGTTAGGGTTTAAACGTTATATTTGAATTTATTATTTTTTGTTTGTTGGAGGTGGGATGGTGGTAGCGGTGATGCCTGTGCAGCAGTTGGTTTTGGGCTTGATTCACAGATTGGGCCTTCCTTGCCCTAGCTTGGTTGTGGGCCTCTCCTGGGCCTAGTGGATCTTGGGCCTGGGGTATTTCCTTAGGTCCAAGATGTATTAGTATTTTTAGTTTGTCTATTTTTTCAATAATTCCCTCTGTTTCAGAAACTCTATTTCCTATTGTTTCTAGGGCAACTATAAGTTTTTACCTTTAGGCTTGCTTATTTACTATGTTATTTCATAGTCTGTAGGCTTTCTTAAATAAGTGAGCATGGGTACCGTCAAATGATCGGACCTAATCTATGTATGGCTGTGGTTTTTCACAAACTCTTTATCTACCCATAAATGGTAGAAGGAGGATATGTAATGGTCATTTCTGGCCTGAGTATTATTATATTATTATATCAAGATGATATTATTTCAAAAAAAAAAAAAATTAGATTGTAGATGATAATTAATGGCTTCTACTAACAAGGAATTTTTTCTTACCTCTTAATTTAGAAATACGTATTTTCCAAATTTAATTTATTAATGCTATTATTTTGGATCAAATTAATCAATATTTGGAAAGAAAAGTTAATGCCTATTTTTTGACACCTAATTTAATATATTAATACTATTTGGAAAGAAAAATTAAAGAAAGAATTTAATTAGATGTAGAAAAATATTGGTCAAAGAATTTGCAAACATATCTCTTAAATTAATACATAATTAATAGCTGGTCTTTTTTTTTTTCCGTCACTTAATTAAATTCATTAATGTAATTGATTCACCCCTAACATCTAAAATGAAATATAAAAGGATAAAGTTGGTGTTGCAATAGTATGGTGTGGCAAGATATATTATGTGGAATTGAATATAAAATTTGTGTTTGCTTACATGGCATGACACATAGGATTTGAGGCCACAAATCTTAGGCCTCATTGAGGTCCTATATCATTACCCTAAATAATATACTTATATTAGGCTGAAATCCAGCTCAGCTAACAAATTTATGTGTAATGATTGTTTCTACAGTTGATTAAAACAAGAAAGACATTGAACTAAAAAATATACACTGTTCAAGAGAGAGAGCCTCCCTCTCGACCCTAGAATCCCTAGCTAGTTCTGAGAACTGTATCGTGATTCTTTGATTCCGATCTCTGGATACTCACAATGCCCTTCGGTACTCCATGCAGTGATTCAAAATCCTAACATGGAATTGTCGCGGCCTTAATAACATAGAAAAGCAAGATGCCCTTGTCAATATTGTTCGACAACAAAACCCTAGCATTGTTTTCCTATCCGAAACCCTAGCCACACCAGACTTACTAAATGATGTTCGTCGTCGCATAGGGTTTGATGGGGTTCTCTGTGCTTCAAGAGATGAGGATTGTCGTGGTCTGGGACTCTTTTGGCGGAATGAGATTCTGGTGCGTCTCCTGAATTATTCTGCAAATCATATCGATGCAGAAGTAGGTGCCATCGGTTCTGAAGGTGTATTTCGATTCACAGGGATCTACGGGGTGGCTACAACTTCAAACAGGAATATTACGTGGAATCTGCTAAGAACCCTAGCAGCACAGATCAATCTTCCTTGGTTAGTTGCCGGTGATTTTAATGAAATCTTGTGTCTGGCTGACAAGTCTGGTGGTCCGGCGAGGTGCGTAGCCCAGATGACGAGATTTCGTCAAGCCCTGGTTGATTGTGAACTGATGGACATGGGTTTTGTTGGTTCTCGTTTTACCTGGGCCAATCGATTTACAAAGGAATGACTTGACAGAGCTTGTTAGAATGTACAATGGAGGGAGATGTACCCTTTTTCCCGCGTTGTCACTCTACCTCTAAGCAGGTCCGATCACTGTCCATTACTTGTTGAAGTTAATCCTGAGTTACCTTCATTTCGTTGTGCCCCCAGACGTTTTCGCTTTGAAGATATGTGGCTACAACATTCGGACTGTGGTAATATTGTGCAACAAAGTTAGATGTTGCCATCTACTGGGGATTCCATGTGTAGGGGCTCCGTGCTGCCCGGTTACTTATGCTTGATGACTTCATGATTATAACTCCCCAACCAAGAAGCTCCTCTTACTCGGGGACTTCGGGGACTTGTAGATACCTCTACTAGTCTCATGCTATCTCACCAAGCATAAGTAACACCCTCTTTGGGACACCAACAAGCCATGGTGAGGCCTAACCGCTACTTGCATCTTGTAACCCTATGTTCAAGCTACGCCACGGTATCCGGAAGTGGCAAATACGTCGCCGGGAAGCCACCACTACACCAAAAAATGAATCAGACGACAGTTTTTCACTGTCGTCTGATAAGGCACGTTGCTGTTGTCTATCTCAATGCCGTCTGATGGGTGAATCAGACAATAGGAGGTAACTGTCGTCTGAGGAAATTTTGCACAACAGCAACGACTTACATGACTATTGTCTGAACACCAGAAAGAACAACAGCGATGAGTATCTTAACTCTTGTGCAAATCAATTTCAGACAACAGATGCTAGAAGAGAGAAACTTGTGAAGAACAATCAGAAAACATTGGCTTGTAAATAAACTGTTGTCTGAATGAAGCTTCTACATTAGATGACTAGCTATTTTCTATTGCCTGGATTTAAACAAGACAACAGAAAATTGAAGAAAGCATTGTCTGTTTGTATTTGATACTTCATGTTTCTTAAAAACCTATTGTTTGAGTTTTTATTGGACAATGGTTTTGATGTAGAGTCTTGTTATGCTGAAATGGATCCAACAACAGTTTTTATCCATTTAGTTGTGTTTAACTCCCTTGGACAATTGTTTTTACTTAATTGAAAGTGGTATGAAAGTGACTGATATTTTACTAAAAGTAACTTTGATACATAAAATAAACTCAAATAGATCCAACAAAGACAATTTCATAAAGCATTAATCTATTTCATTAGCTTAACAAGCTTTCAAGTTTCATAAGCTTTACATGATGATAAAGAAGAAAACAATTTGCTGGGTGTTCCAAGCTTGATCTCCCAATGATTGCATAGGGTTACTTTGGCACTATTCCAGTGTTCAACATTTCCTCCACTCTGTTGTATCTCCCAACATCGCACCTGAACAAAGGCATATCAACAGTCATTTCCTAAATCCAATTATTCTTTCTGCCAAGCAAAATTGAAAACACAAATGTCTACCAATTCCGATGCCTTGATATGAGATCTGCAACAAGAAAATAAATTACAATAAGAACTATAAAGTATAGACATCACCAAAGTGACCCTATACCAGCAAGTAGATCAATCATGCTGGACCTCACTACCAACCTTTGTATATATGGTCATATTAACTACATGCATCTGGGTTCTAACGTTTTGGGGATTAATGCAAAATCAGATCAGGGTGAAGCATGCATATTAGAAAATAAAGTTTTAGTAACTAGCTAGACATTTCATCAGCCCACTTGGACATTAGCTGTTTGTTATTTAAAGCCTTCATTTCATTGGTATTTCTGAACCAAAAAGCCCTTACCTTGACACAGAGATACTCTTCATGATGCGATGTCTTCATAAAATAGGAAATCAGGATCTGCAATATGCACAAAATAAGGAATATTAATGCACAAATCAAATGAACATATACTATGGATCTTATTAGCAATATTCTCTTCAGAATTTGTCATCTTATGTTTCTTTTTATTTCCAGGCATGAACATATAATAAGCTCCAAATGAAAAAGATAACCTAAAATGCAAACAATGAAGCACACCACTTACCTATACATGCCTGATACAAGCATATGTCGATGAAGATTACATTAACAGGGATCCAGACCTTAATCAGTTTCCAATTGAGTTTTTCCACAGTAAAAACTCTAGAGAAGCCCAAGAATACAACAATTACATTACTTACCAAATTCTGCAGAAATCATAGGGAATCTGATTCCATTGTAGTTGGCTAACTTTGTGGATTTGCATAATGATCATCAAAAAAGAGATAACGCTAAACTATCAGCCTACCTAGAAAATACACACAACAGAAGGACGCGTAACAAAGATGGTACTTTAATCGTAAAACTCATAGTAAGACAGATGTCACATGATTCAATGTGGTTGAAAAGGAACTAAGTGAGCGGTAAAGTAGGTGACATACTTGATAAAAGATAAATGAAACTCCTGCATTGAAGTTGTAACTCGGTAGAACAACTTTATTCAGCAATATCATGCTGCACGATGAAATGCAATATGCTGTCCCAGACAACAGAGGTCCAGATTTCTTTGCAAACCCATGTCCATGCTTTTCATTTCTGTCACTTGGACTAAAAGAGATGGTGTCACCATGCCCTGCTCAATTCCCTATGAACAACTTGCTTGAAGAGCCACAAATCTTGCATATCATGCTCCTTTCACACTAGTACTATACTTAATCATGTATTTTATTTACAGTCGATCATTTCATCAATTCAAATACAGAGTGGAGCTTACGACTCCACCTATAGACAAAATGTTTAAGAACCACAAAGCTTGCCAATTGATATTCTCCTTTCACTATATAACTACAATCATAGTGGGCAATTTTATCAACTAAACTACATTTTATCAATTTTATTAACAAAAGTTGCATAAATTCTGCCCAACTAGCAATATAAAATCTCTTTTGGTTTGAAGCTCCCAGTATATGAAGGAAATGGCAACATAAAACAAAATATTTTGTACAAGTTTATAAAAAAATGAAAAGAACAAATCTATAGTTCTATAGGCCAGTGAAGAAACTTACATTAATTATGATATGTTGCAGCTACACCAGTTTGAAACATGAGGGCACCAAGGCAGCCACATAGCCTTGTACACAAGATGACATTAGGGGAAAAAACAAAAGACTAATGTGAAGTATGAATGTTATTTGTCATAATGTCATCAATGCATATATCAAGCATGACAAATTAGCCTCAACTCAAGAACTGAACGCCTTGTGCCTTAAAGGACAGGCTTAGACCCTCTATCAACAAAGTACACAGATAAGATGTAGTAAAAAAGGAATAAATCATAGGAAAGGATAGTAACTACCAGCTTCACAGCGGTAGTAATCAGTGAGAAATCAGAAACTTTCCACAACACACCAAAGGTGCCTTGGAATCACTCCAAGTCAACCCATGCTTCACACACGAGAAGAAACCATCAAGAAATTTCACAATCAACTTATCTTTCAAAGCTAACAACTTGGCTCTTTTCATAGAGCCATTGATACGTGAATCATTCAAAGAACCAAATTAATGCATCTAAGAATTCTAAAAGACACGAGTTATGACAGTTAATACATCAAACATCATGGCATGAAGAGATTCAAAAGACAATAACCTGAAACTGTATATGTGAATTGCATTTCCTACACCCTGAAGAACAGACCTCTTAATTATATAGTGTTTAGTAACTGGAAAAAACTTCTTGAATAAAATATGAACTTGGCTCCCGCATCACTTTGAATAAAATATAAAATAAGGTGGTTTCGCTGTTGCCGACCTCTCGAGTTGGTTATCAGCACACGTCGGTGACATTGATGATGTAGGGGTGCCCAAATCAAATTGGTGCGAAAATCGATTGAGGTATCCAAAATAGATTGGAAGCCCACAATATCTGGGACCAGAGCGTTTTGGTGTCCAAAGAAATTCGAGAAAACAGCTTGGCTCTGTTGCAATGGATTCAGATATGACTGAAAAGGAAGAAGAAGAAAGCATTCAAAATTAAACTTCATAAATTAGTACAAAAATTATGAAAAATTGAATATTACCGGCA
This sequence comes from Rosa rugosa, assembly GCF_958449725.1. Lineage (NCBI taxonomy): Eukaryota > Viridiplantae > Streptophyta > Magnoliopsida > Rosales > Rosaceae > Rosa > Rosa rugosa. The sequence goes on along the minus strand of NC_084824.1, from coordinate 44,100,496 downwards.
AGTTTGGGAGGAAATGGGTCAAGTGAGGAACATCTACGAGGACGAAGCTGTCGTCCTGCGGCTGATGGTTCGAGCTTTGAGATCGGATTGGCCGGTTTTGGCAGGAAAGAGAAGGAAGGAGGAAGGTTCAGGATTTGAGGCTCGGATGGTGGAGGTGCCGGAGCAAAAATGAAGCTTGGGATTTGGAGCAAGGGAAGGCGAAGGTAGGAGCAGAGAGGAAGACGATAAAGAAATGGCCCTTACTACGAGTTGTCGAGTTAAACCCTTACCGGTCGCCGGCGATGGCAGAAAGAAGTGGAAGAGAGAGAACAGAGAGAATTTGGTGTGCGGCCGAGGAGAAGAGAGACAGTGTTGGGTTTCTAGGTTATAAGTTCCTTTAAATAGTAGTCGACATCAAAGTCAAATTTTGTCGAATGGGGGGGAAGAGTGAAAAATTAAAAATTTGGCTAAGTATAACAAGGGCGGGCAAGCAAACCCTAAAACTCAGACAACATCAATTTAAGTACATTTTCTGAAAGAGAGTGGCACAACAGACAACTAAAAACTGTTGTGTGATTAAAAACAATCAGACAACATCTTTTTCAACCATTGTATTAATAGTAATTGCACAACAGAGAAGTAATAACTGTTGTGTGATTAAAAACAATCAGACAACATCTTTTATCCACCATTGTGTTAATCAACCTTGGACAACATCACATAATAACTGTTGTCTGAATTAACTCATTCAGACAACATCAAAAAAATCAACCATTGTCTGAAAAGCTATTGCACAAGAGCCAAGAAAAAACTGTTGTTGGATTCGAAAACTTAGACGACATAATATTTCTTGATGTCGTCTGATTAATTCAGACGACAGTTAAAATGTTTGCTGTCGTCTGATATGTGTTGTCTGATTCCGAAATTGGTGTAGTGCACCTTCCCGGCCTTGCCAAGTTGCCCTCACAACATAGCTTTTCTATACTAGAAATAGTTGTTACTTGTCCCACATCTAAGAAAATGTAAAGGAGAAGCATTCCTTCACCTATAAAAGGAATGCCTCCTCCCACTTAAACATCATCCCATTACATCTTTTGTAATCCCCTTGGGCCGCAAGGCTCAACACACTAGTGTAACATTCAAGTGGATGTAGTTTCCCGCTAAGGCGGGAGACGAACCACTATACATCTCGTGTCACTCTCTCTCTCTCTCTCTCTCTCTAAAGCTAACTAGAGCCCCGCGGACTCTAACGTTAACATTGGCGCTAGAAGGACTCGACCATCCTTGCCTTGTATTCTCAATCAAGCCTTACATCCTCCGCTACCCATCCTAGCGGTAAAACAAAAACCAAACAATTCTTGCATCAAGTTCAACTTGGGTTCAGTGCTCGCAAAAATCCAAATCAAGGTTGGTCAGCACCGAGTAGGTTTGGTCAACGTTCAGTCAACGCTGGGCAATGCTAACTCACTGTTGGTCAACACCAACAACAAAGTAAACGCTAAACTTAATTCAAAAAAAAAAAAAAAAAAAAATTTGCTGCTAATTTACTCTGGACACCCAAAAGATTTCTCTGGGCACCCATGGATAAACACCAGCGGCACAACTCCGCCGGCATCGAGCCTCCGCTTAGCTCAGTCCCTCCGCCGAGCTCCAAGTGACCAGCAGGCTTCACTGCCACCACCAGCCAGCTGCTCCGCTCCGCCCAGCTCCATCCACCACTGGCACCATCTCTGCCAGGCCTGCCCACCAGCGCATAGCCTCCGCTTGCACAACCCAGCTGTAACCCACCGCCAGCTCAAACTTTGTTTGGCGCGGCGACCTCCATCCGAGCTCCGCTACCACTGGCCGTAACTTCCGCCAACTAAGGCTGCCTCCACCGGCAAGGCTCCGCCCCGCTGATCAAGGTTCCTTGCAAGCACCGCTAGCCAGCTCCGCCGAGCTCCAAACCTCCGCTGAGCTCCGAGTTCAGCCGTCCATGCTCCGCTGATGATCCAAAGCTCCATCATCACCGCTCTTTACCGCTGGCCAAGCTCCAGTTGGGCATCACTGCCCTCCTCTGCTAGCCAAGAGAGCCGCTGACAAGCTCCACCGCTAGCCAAACCTCACCGCCGACCACTACCAGCGGCCAAACCTCCGCTAGGCACCGCCAAAGCTTCACTGGCACCGCCAACAAACTTTATTGGCACTGCCGGCAAGCTTGACTGCCACCGCCGAGCTCCGTCCGGCAAAGCTTCCGCTGAGCTCCGTGTTTTCGCGGAGCGAGTCTCCGCCAAGCTCCGTGTTTCCGCTGAGCACCGAGTACCGCTGGATACCACCGACCAGAAACGGCCACCGGGCTCCGCTGGCAAAACCTCCGCTGAACGCAACTTCCATCCAGCCAGCGGCTCTGCTCCGCCAGCCTCGCATAGTCTCCGCTAGCGACCAGCAACCAGCCCGCACAACCCAACCATCGTCTCCGCCCAGCCCAGCTTTGGCTAGACTCCCGCCAGCTAGTTGCCACCCAGCTGCCATCAACGACAAGGCAAGTTCCAGCTTCCGAACTTCACCTCCGCTAAACTGTTCACCGCTGAGCTTCACCTCCGCCGACAAAACTCCGCTCCGCCGAGCACTACCGCTGACCAAAGCTCCTCCATCAACAAGGCCCGCTCCGCCGAGCACCATGCTCGGCCGGACATCACCACCTATCAACTCTGGGCATTCAAACATCAACGAGCGGCTTGGAGCTCATTCCTATATTCTCCGTGCATCCACTCTGAATCTCGTTGCTTGGCACTATGGTTTCACCATGGATTTCATCTGCACTCACATACCAAATGAGCTAAGTCCACTGATGCTCTGCTCTTCTCTTACCTTTGTTGATAAGCATGCATTGGAATTATAGTTGCACACCACGTGCTTATATGTGAAAAAGCATGACTATTTTACTGCCACATATCAGCAGCATGATGCACTAGGTTCTCCTTACCATGTGTTTATAGCGATGTACGTCTAGCTTGGAACACCACATATATGCCTCTGTTCCACACAAACAAATTATTATTTATAAGTACACCATGATACATACCATACTAGACATCATGATATGCTACCATAGGAAACATAATTAAGTGGCACGTGGCCCTGATTTCTCTTAGCTCAAGTGCATGCATCAACTTTATCTCTGCAGCAAAACCAAGCATCAACTTTATTTGACTAAACTATGTCAGAAATATACATGTACACTTGCCTAAACTATCTAGGCTATACATGGGCACCGACAATCTACCTATATAGCTACATATTATATTTGCTCCTCCCCCAGCAAAGTTTCGTATACACGTTTAGTCGATACTTGGCTCGTTTGCCTCCATGATGCATATACTCAAATCTTTTGTCTATCTTATCAAAGTACATATGCAAAATGCTAGTGTTGATTCTACATACTCATGTACTAATCACCTATTTTGTTCTAAGGAAATTCAATTATTTCTATGGAGCATTCAACCTCAACTACGAGTTGACGTACATTATCAGAATAAGATAAGTAACTATATCTTCTTTTCTACGCTCTTGCAATTAGAGCTGTTACATGCTTTCACTACTTTTAAGCATGCTTACAGAATATCACACTTGATATATCCTTACATGCTTCCATAACTTTTAAGCATGCCTACAACATTTCGTAGATTTGGCAACACTTTCTAAGTCTCACATGCTAGATATGCCATGCTTCACATACCGATCTCAATGATCCTTAAGCATATCTACAAAAATGCAAAATGATATTAGCATCCACATTACAAGTACATGCTATACACGTATGCCATGCTTCTATTTTAATTGCAACTCAATTAGATAAACATGGGACACTCAAACAAACTATTATTACTTGCTCTATTCGTTTGTCATTTTTCATACAAATACAAACGTTACGAGTCTATGGTCTACGACCAACCGCCAAGCGGTAAGGCAACGCCTCATAATGACAAGAGTTAATGACCACTAGCTACAAATTCTTTCATTTCTTTTCCATGCGCAAGGGCTACAAACACGGTCCCCGTGCGGTCAAATTAAACCTAGCTACAGTAACGATTCAATATATTAAGGACAAAAAGGACAGTGAAATTACAAAAATTGCCACTCATTCTATATCTATCACGATACAGCTCTCGCTTTCTCTCATATCTCTTTCAGATCCATTTCTCCCCAAAATCAAAACCTCTCTTCCATTTCTGCAGCTAAGCAACAAATCAGAGTAGCAAATCAAGGCTCCGATGGCGAAGTAGTCGGTGAGGCGAGGCGGCAAAGCAAGGCGGCGAGGCAATCGGCAAAGTGAGGCGGCGAGGCGGCAAAGCGAGGAGTCGAAGCGAGTGGCAAGGTCGCATCGACTGCCATGGAAGCCCAGAAAAGTGAGACCAGCGGCTCAGCTCAACCTATGAAGCTCTTGTTCGTGGAGATGGGTGTGAGCTACGACCAACATGGGTGAGCTTCCTTTTTCCCAGTTGACTCTGTTCTCGGTTTGTTTCACACACTTGATGATTGCCCAGAAGAGAATCTTTGTGTAGTTTTAAGTTTTGAACATAAAAAGATATGGACTTTATGCTAGAACATATTTGATGATTACCCATTGGAGAGTTTTGTGTAGTTTTAAGTTTTGATGATCAAAGATTGGTACTTTGTGTTAAAGATGGTAGTTTTGTAATGCTGAGTTTGATGAATTGTGTGGTGAAACAGGCAAGATGTTACGTCCGCAGCAATGCGGGCTTGTAGAGATGCCATCACTTCCAATTCGATCCCTGCTTTTCGAAGAGGTAAAAATTGTTCCTTTATAGAAGTTTTTGATTGGAGAACTAAATTCTATGCTGCATTTGATGGTTTATTGTTGAATTTTGTTTTGTGAATACATGTTATGTTTTGATAAAGGGGTTCAGGGTAGTGAGGTTTTGACATGGGGTTAGTTGTTGGGCTCTGTGTATGGAAACCATTGTGTTGGATGGTTATAAGTGAATGTGATCTGTGTCTGTAGTCTTGCTGTGGAATCATAGTTTTAGAATTGTGTTGTTGCTGGTACTATTATTCATGTTTGTTCAGAATTCTATAGAGATTATTAGAGATTAGGCTCCAAGTTTAGTGACAGTTCTTATGTGTTTGAATGCTATGATTTTTGAAGAGAAAGAATTAGAGTTGTTTCAACATATTTGAAGAGAAAGGATTAGAGTTGTAATTGCCAAAGCAGTTTTGGGCACACTTTGTTATCCCTTATGCTCTGTGTTGTCGGTTGACTTACAGGATGGAAGCTAATGAAACTATGAAAGCAATGCTGAAGTGAGCAAATACAAGAAGGCCAGGTCAGTATACTACTGGGGATCAGTACACTACTGAGGGTCAGTATACTACTGGGGCTAGTATATATACTACTGGGGGTCAGTATACCACTGAGGGTCAGTACTCCAAGAAATCCTGCTGGAGAAACTTCTTCACCATGAGAAGAGGTGAAATTCAAAGCAACTTGTATGTGAAAGCAGCAAAGCCAGAGATAAATGATATAGTGTTCAAGTTTCATATTGTAATATGTATAAATAGTTTTTGGAATTATTAAATAAATGTGTTGTTTCAAAGAAAAACAAAGACGGAATAAATATTTTTCATAATGCTACTGACATTCAGCAGTGTTAATTTACATTATCAAACTCACAAGGGCAGATTCGTAATTTACTTGCTAATTGAAATAATTTAAAAATGAAATGAATCTGACAGCAAGGTATACTACCTTGCACATGGGCCCTACACACTAGCTCATGGGAATTTAAAAAAACAGGCCTGCTGATGGTAATTTATGAAAAAAAAATGTAGGTAGTGGTAATTTGCTATAATGACAATGACCGCTACGCGGCATTGCAGTCAAGCTTTTCTCCTTCGAGAAAAAAAGTAAAGGGACCAGTTAACATAGCCCACGGCATCCATTGATCCGGCAGTTAACCCCGACGCTTGGGTATCTAAGATTAGGTTCGCTACCTAACGCCCACTGCTTAAACGCAGCTCCCCTCATCAAACAATTTTCCGACCATCCGGAGGTCTATAGCCAGGAGTGGGGGACTCCTCGGAGGGCCTAGCAGGGGCCTACCCGAAAGGGCGAAAGCGTTCGCTCCGACCAATTCTAGATGGACGACGCACTTGCACTAATTATGTTCGCAATACGGCACAAAGCCACGCTTTGGTATCAGCCCCGCTGAAAACCCTCATTGACTGGGGACTTCGGGGACTTATAGATACAGCCCAGCAAAATTAACAACGGTCACGCTCATGCCTCAGGGCATCACCTTCGAGCTACCCGTTAATGCATTCCCGGCATCACGAGCTTCCGCTCACGAGCTTACCGCTCATGAGCTTTCCGCTCACGCCTTCGCGGCACCCCCGAGCTCCCGCTCATGAGCTTCCCGCTCACGAGCTTACCGCTCACGAGCTTACCGCTCACGCCTTCGCGGCACCTCTAGTTTCCGCTCACGAGCTTTCCGCTCACGCCTTCGCTGCACCCACGAGCTTATCGCTCACGAGCTTACCGCTCGCGCCTTCGTGGCACCCTTGAGCTTCCGCTCACGCCTTCGCGGCACCCACGAGCTTCCGCTCACGCCTTCGCGGCACCCTTGAGTTTCCGCTCACCTTTGAGCTTCCCGCTCATGCCTTCCCAGCAACCCTTGAGCTTCCGCTCATGCATTCCCGGCAACCCTTGAGCTTCCCGCTCACGCCTTCGCGGCACCCCCGTTCTTTCCACTCGCGAGCTTCCTCTCATCCTTGAGCTTCCCGCTCATGCCTTCCCGGCAACCCTTGAGCTTCCGCTCATGCCTTCCCGGCAACCATTGATCTTCCGCTCATGCCTTCCCGGCAACCCTTGAGCTTCTGCTCATGCCTTCCCGACAACCCTTGAGCTTTCCGCTCATGCCTTCCCGGCAACCCCCGAGCTTCCCGCTCATGCTTTCCCGGCAACCCTTGAGCTTCCCGCTCATGCCTTCCGGGCAACCCCCGAGCTTTCCGCTCATGCCTTCCCGGCAACCCTTGAGCTTCCCGCTCATGCCTTCCCGGCAACCCCGAGCTTCCCGCTCACGAGTTTTCCACTCATGCCTTCCTGGCAATCCTCGAGCTTCCCGCTCATTCCTTCCCGGCAACCCAGAGTTTTCCGCTCATGCCTTCCCGGCATTACCAAGCTTCACACTCATGTCTACTTGACACACTACACGTTAATGGAACATTGAATTTTTCTACCATTTGTCGTTTACCGATTGCGAAAAATCGAATTCTTTTCGCGTTCCATTAATACGAGCGAAAACCAAACAAAACACAAAGCGTTCGCGTATTCATCGTTCACGAATTAATCGATCGTACTCGGCACCATTCGCATGTATACATCAACATGTATCATGCACCTCATACGTTCATATATGCCAACGCATATCAATGCAACTCACATTTGTTGCCCAATGCAACGAGCGTTCTACATATGCCTGTTTTTTGTCTTCGTTGTGCAGGTTAACGAGTCCCTTCTTGCTTACGGAGTTCGGGGACTTGTAGGGGCTCCGTGCCGCCCGGTTACTTATGCTTGATGACTTCATGATTATAACTCCCTAACCAAGAAGCTCCTCTTACTCGGGGACTTCGGGGACTTGTAGATACCTCTACTAGTGAGACTAGTATGCTATCTCACCAAGCATAAGTAACACCCATAAGCCATGGTGAGGCCCAACCGCTACTTGCATCTTGTAGCCCTATGTTCAAGCTAGGCCACGGTATCCGGAAGTGGCAAATACGTCGCCGGGAAGCCACCTTCCCGGCCTTGCCAAGTTGCCCTCACAACATAGCTTTTCTATACTAGAAATAGTTGTTACTTGTCCCACATCTAAGAAAATGTATAGGAGAAGCATTTCTTCACCTATAAAAGGAATGCCTCCTCCCACTTAAACATCATCCCATTACATCTTTTGTAATCCCCTTGGGCCGCAAGGCTCAACACACTAGTGTAACATTCAAGTGGACGTAGTTTCCCGCTAAGGCGGGAGATGAACCACTATACATCTCGTGTCACTCTCTCTCTCTCTCTCTCTAAAGCTAACTAGAGACCCCCGTGGACTCTAACGTTAACACCATGCTTCAGGTCAGCAGAAAGATTAAACACACGGGAAACCTATTTATGAGTTGGCGTGAAGGCGTGTTTCAGCAAAGGCAGGTTGAGATGTGATTAATTCAAGGTAAGTTGGATGATTTGATGAAGAAAGACCATCAGGATTCACATTTTGCTGAGCAAAAAGCATTGCTGTTTAGACTAAATGAGCTGCTTTCCATGAATGAGACTTATTAGAGGCAACGCTCCAAAGTTCAATGGCTCCGGGAGGGAGATCGCAATACAGCCTTCTTTCACAGGAGAGCGTCGAACAGAAGAAGTCGTAACCGTGTGAAGGGTTTGATGTCTGAAGATGGATAGTGGATTAGTGAACCGGATGGAGTGGCTAATGTTTTAATCCGGTATTATGAATCTATTTTTTAGTCTGAACAGTCTGATCCTTTGGCTACGGAAATGATACTTGATTGTATACAACCTCGAGTTACTGATAGTATAAATGATGAGCTCTTGACTCCCTACTCTGATGAAGAAATCAAACGAGCCTTATTTCAAATGCATCCCTCCAAATCTCCGGGACCGGACGGTATGTTTCCTTGTTTCTTCCAGAAGTTTTGGAATGTTGTAGAGCTAGATGTGTGCAGGGCAGTACAAGAGGTGCTCAGTACAGGATATATTTCCCAGGAATCAAAATTTACCCATTTGACTCTGATTCCAAAAATAAAAGAGCCAAAGTTAGCTTCAGATTTAAGGCCTATTGCTTTATGCACTGTGGTCTATAAGATAGCCTCTAAGGTTTTGGCCAACAGGTTGAAACGGATACTCCCTGACATTATTTCCCCTCTACAAAGTGCTTTTGTCCCAGGACGACTTATCTCTGACAATACTTTAGTAGCTACTGAGGTAGCACATTTTATGAAGAAACTTCGAAGACAGGTAGACGGCTTTTTCTCATTGAAGTTGGATATCTCTAAGGCATATGACAGGCTTGAGTGGAATTACTTGGAGGCTATTCTTGTGAAGCTTGGTTTCTGTCGAGCATGGGTGGATGTGATCCTGGCAACTGTTAAGTCTATAAGCTACTCCATTATGATCAATGGCTTTCCTACTGGTTTTATATTGCCAACAAGGGGTATCAGACAAGGGGATCCTTTATCCCCTTACCTCTTTATTCTCTGTGCTGAGGGTCTCTTTGCTTTGATTTCTTCTTCTGTCCAGAATGGGAGTATCAGAAGCCTTACTATGTCACCCTCTGCTCCAACTATACATCATCTGTTGTTTGCATATGACAGTTTTCTGTTTGGGGAAGCTTCAGTTCGAGAATGTCAAGCCTATAAGAATATTCTTTCTATCTACGCTAGGGCTTCGGGTCAGAAGATTAATTTGGCTAAATCTAGCGTGGTTTTCAGTTGTAATGTGGGATTGCCTACTAGGAATCACTTAGCGGCAGTTCTTGGTGTCAAATGTGTTAAGGAGCATGGTCTGTACTTGGCACTTCCTATCCAGGTTGGACATAACAAAACAACCATTTTTGCTTATTTGAAGGAGCGTCTCACTAAGAAACTTAGTTCGAGATCAAAACTTCTAAGTGCAGGAGGTAAAGAACTTCTCATTAAAGTTGTTGCTCAGGCTTTACCTAATTACGTTATGAATTGTTATTTTCTTCCCAATTCTCTTTGTGATGATCTTCAGCAGCTCTGCTCTCAATTCTTTTGGGGAAGTACTGATGAAAAAGAGAAGATACATTGGAGGTCTTGGGAAAGAATGTGTCTTCCCAAGGAACAGGGTGGTTTGGGTTTTAAACATTTGTTTGCCCATAATCTAGCCATGCTATCAAAACAAGGGTGGCGACTTTTATCTCATCCTGATTCACTTGTAGCTAGGGTTTTCAAAGCCATCTACTATCCTAATGGATCTTTTCTTACCGCTGATATGGGGGATAAGCCTTCCTATTCTTGGCGTAGTATAATGAAGGCTAGACCAATACTCCAAGCTGGCCTATTTTGGAGAATTGGTAATGGTTCTTCTGTGAAGATTTGGGATGATGAATGGATTCCTAATGTTGCAGCTCATTCACTAGCTAGACCGCCTGATACTGTGTTTGAGACAGTTTCGGACTTGTTGGATACGAGTTCCTGGTCTTGGGACCCTATTCCAGTGCATGCTTGTTTTGACAATGATGTAGCTACAAGGGTTCTTTCTATTCCCTTGAGTAGACGCTTCGCATATGACAGGATTGCATGGAAGCTCGACGAAAGAGGTTTCTTCTCGGTTAAGTCAGCGTACTCAGTTGCCCGGGATTTTGCCATTGGTAATATATTTGCTTCTTCATCACTAGGGGACCCTTATGCCCCACTATGGAAGGCTCTGTGGAAAGCTAAGGTTCCAAACAAGGTGGCTATTTTTGGTTGGCGAGCAGCTCATAATCGTCTTCCCACTAGGGTGGCTCTGATTTTAAAGGGCTACACGGGTGAGTTAGAGTGCACTGTGTGTTCTCAGGCAGCTGAGACACTTAAACATTTGTTTTATGATTGCCCTATTGCTCGTCCTATACTGAGTGCCCCACCTTATTGCATTCAACCATCAACTTTATCGTGGAAGGAATGGTTCCTGGAGAGGGCCAGCTCTCTATCCTCAATGCTTTTCGATAAGTTGCTTATTCTCCTGTGGAATATTTGGCGAAATCGAAATGATGTGTTGTGGCGGAATCACTCACAAACTAGCTCAAGTCTGGTGGCCTCTTCCTTGGCTTGGTATGAGGAATATTTGCAAGCTAACTTGTCTGGGAGTTCGCCTCGGGGTAGACAGAGGCTAGCTAAAAAATGGATCCCTCCTATTGGAGTCTCTCTGAAACTGAACGTAGATGGTGCATTTATGCCTCATGTTCCATATGGTGGTATTGGTGGGGTTCTCAGGAATTCTCAAGGGCTGTTTATCGCTGCTTTCTCTCACAGGGTGACTTTTGTTAGTTCTCCATTACACTCCAAGTTGCTGGCCTTAAAACATGGTTTGTTATTTCTGCAAGACATGCAAGTAACAAAAGCTGTGGCTGAAAGCAACTGCCTAATAGCAGTGGGGGATATAAACAATGAGGTGGCGAACCTATCTTCTCTTAGTGCTTTAATTGCAGAGGTTAAAGATCTGGTTCGTTCTAGTAACGATGTTTGCATTAGGTATGCCTCTCGTCAGGCTAATACAGTAGCTCATAGGCTTGCTAGTCATAGTTTTGATTCTAATGTTCATCATGAATGGTTTGTTAATGCTCCAGACTTAATTCTGGATGCCCTCATGTACGATCTCCCTCGTACTCATTAATAAAATTCCTTTCTCTTCAAAAAAAAAAAAAAAACAAATTTATGTGTAATAGGTATATGATCAAATTCAAATTCTCAAAATATTCCTCTTTGAATGTATGACTGATGTTTGATAGAAAATCTTCAATTTGTTACTATACATGCTAGTATGCATTTTTTTTTTTTAAAAGGGAAACATTAAACATGTTAAGTATGTATTTCTTTCAAAATTAATGCTGTGAATATATGGCATCTTCTCAAATGTTTTCTTTTCTTCCTCTTTGTTTTGCTTCAACCCTTCCCATGTTGTGGTATAAATACATGCATTCTGAAGTTTCTCCATAGCATTATTCTCCAAGAAAAAACAAGCTGTTAGCAGTTTCTCTTGAGCAATACAGATGGCTAAACTAGGAGCTGTTTCAATGGTTCTCTTGGTGCTTCTCATGTTGTGCATCGGTTCGTTTCTAACTATATATATATATATATATGTGTGTGTGTGTGTGTGTGTGTGTGTGTGTTATGATTACATGGTGTTTAAATAACCAACTTGTTGTGTACGTATATAGTTTTCCTCAACTCTAAACTTGTTTTAGTCTTCCAAGTTTTGTAAACTAATGAAATGCACTAGTAGATATTACACTCGGTAAACGCACTTCATCTTCTTATACAACAGATTACTTTTCACTTTCTTACTCACAATCTAATCCAAAAGAAATAATCAGTCTATCTTTACTTATTTATACATGTACATATATGTGTGTGTATTATAGTTTTGCAAATAGTTATTAGATATTGAAATTTTCGTTTGGACATTCGATTTTGTGGTAGTGCACGATGCATTTTAATTTTTGTTATTCTTGGATTTGTATAAAAAAGAATAGTATGGATTATCTAGATTGGACAAATACTCCAAACTTCACCAAATAGAATAAAGCTTTTAGGCAAGACTTTATGGTCATATAATGATGATGAATTAATACTTTATGATTCAGATTTCCAAGCAACAAAAGCTCAATCGAAATGCTGCAAAGACCATCCTGAACTTGGAGAATGTACTCCCGGCATAAACGATAGGCATGGCTCGGAAACTTTACCAGATGGTAACTGTTGGACATATTGCATAAATGCTTTGTGCGATGCAGGTAAATGCAGTGATCAGCACAAGTGTCATTGTGTCTGCTGATTGGCTATGTCATATCCTATCGTAGTTTTTCATTGATCCTATCTATTGTGTTTCGAGTACTATCTATCGGTCCCCAACACATATCATTTAATAAGCAGCTAAACACAATATCAGTTGTATCCAAGCATTTTGTAATTTATATGTATCCCTTTGTATTTGAAAATTCCATTCATGTGATCAAATACACAAGTTATTGAATAACAGGGAAGAATAAAGAGAGAATTTTGAGATAAGTCTTTTACATATCATTGATGCTTTACACTGATGGCACTATATATATATATATATAATTTCTCAATTTTCATTGTGAGAAACCATACGAAACTTAATCCCAACAATATTTCGGAGAAAAATTAATGTTGTGATTTTTCGTATGTTCATTTATGGATGACAATCAATAATTTTACATATGTTAATTTTTGGATGGCAATTAAATAATAAATTTTTGTATGTAAAAACTCTTCTCAAACCTCGTTTGAACGAAGCCTTCAAATTTTCAGATGTGGACATAACGGTGTTATGTGAAAAATTATAATTAATTGAAGCAGTAAGGGAGGGAAGAGAATTATGTAAAAATTAGATTATAAGGATTCCATTCCCTCCCCTAAACAAAAAAGTACAAAGAGATGAGAAAACAAAATGTGTCTGATCCACAAAATGCTACTTTCTCTCGTAACCCCTCCACAGTCGAACATAGATGAGATACCCAAATTTGAGATTCTGTGGCCAATAAGCTTCCACCACGCCGAGCGAGCAATGGTTCTCCTCTCACTCATAAAGCGCAAACAGAGACCGAGTTATATGAACAAAACGTTTACCCCTCTCCTCTGTTTCTCACAAACTAGAAGTCTAGAAAAGAAAAGAAAGAACATGGACACCGTCGTCTCCAATTCAGCATTACTATCCATACCACCCTTCTCTCCAGTCCGTACAGTTACTTGCAACTCTTATTCACCAACCACTTCTCTCAATCTCTCGTCAAAGAAGCACTTCTCCAGCTTCTTCTACACCCAAAAGAAACAAGTTGGTCATCGCAACTCTTCTTGTACAGCTCCCAAGTTTTCAATCGCTTCAAGTGCTGCTATTCAGGAAATCAACGAGACCCAGTTTCGGGATACGGTTCTTAACTCGGACCGTCCGGTTCTTGTCGAGTTTGTTGCCAACTGGTGCGGTCCTTGCCGCTTAATTTCTCCCGCCATGGAATGGGTTGCTCAGGTTCAATTCTGTCTCTCTCGTATCTTTTAATCACCATTGGCATATGTTTATTTAAGCAAAAGTCTGCATTACGTTTAATTTCTGACAGTGGCGGACTAGTTCTATACAGAAGTAGACTAACTCGATACAGTTGTAGATTAGCTCTGATGTATGCATATGGACTAGTTAGTAAAAATAGGATTAGTTTGTGGACTTTTGGAGGCCATTGTGCAACCTTCTTAGGGAATTGGATCATTGGGAAAAGTTTGAGACCATAGGAAATGTGTTACATTTGATCAAGACTAAGCATAGATAAAGAATACAGTTTTTCTCATCAGATGAAAAGATAGAATTAAGCGATAAATGTGCACAAACACTGAAAACTACCACTCTACCAGGTCCTCATTTAGACTGTTTGTTTGCATCGTTTGGGTAACTTACAGGTTTCTATTACTAAATGGTAGGTTGGGTGGCCGAGAAACAATATCCTCAAATGTACAAATTAAGACATTCTAACTCAATCCTGTGTCTTTGCTCATATAAAGTAGTCGCAAGTATAGAACTATTTTCTCTGTGTAGTAAGAATAGAAGTCAGAAATCCTGTCATCACATGTTTCATTCTCTGTTTAGTAAGAGGCTATCTGATACACCATTTCAGCCTGTATAGTTCCACCCAAATTAAGTGTTCACATTTTTCACATGATAGACGCTAAACCAGAAATCAGGAACCCTACTGTCACATGTTTTCTTTAACATAATGATATTTGAGTAGAATGGTTTGCCACTAACACCTACAAGTACAAAAATGGGCGCCCAAAAAATGGGACTGTGTCTGGTTTAGAGGAACCAGTTTTCTGACTGCAGTAGTCTAGATGGCTTATAATTACAGAAACTGCTAGATCACGTCCTCAGCTAATTTGGTTAGAAAATGTGATTCCTTCAACACTGAAAATGCATAAACTGAAAAGATTATGTTGGCTGCACTGATTAAGATTGCAGAAACCTAATTACTGTCTACTAAATTTTCAGAGCATTTCATATCTCATTGTCTATCAGTCTGTTAAGACCAACATAGACAAACAAGATCATTTTATCTCAAGGCTGTATGATTATACAATTCATTCAAACATCTGAATGAGTTCATTTATTAATCCTCAGGAATATAAAGACAGATTAGCAGTTGTTAAGATCGATCATGATGCAAACCCACGATTAATTGAAGAATACAAAGTTTATGGTTTGCCTGCTTTGATTCTCTTCAAGAATGGACAGGAAGTTCCAGAAAGTAGAAGAGAGGGTGCAATTACAAAAGTTAAGCTTAAAGAGTATGTGGATGCTTTTTTGGAATCTATATCAGTCGCATAGCCCACTTCCATTTGGATTAGCGTACGTGCCTATACCATCACTTCAATGACTGTAATGTGGTAATCCCTTCCCTTTTTCCCCCCCTCTTTTGACATTCTATAGTATAATTGAAGCTGTAAATCTCCGAAAATTATCACAAGGATGGATTTCGCACTTATTTTTTTATTAATAACCTACCTTCTTCTCGTTTCTCTCTTCTATTTTTGTATCTCCAACTAGATGGGTGGTGATAGGGATGATTATTTCCAATCCGGACTAAAGCTTCTTAAAGTACATAATGTTATAGGTTCTTAAAGTACATAATGTTATAAGTAGTGTTAGGTTCTGAAATTGAACATCAGTAAGAGTTTAGATGTATGTAAATTATAAAACGTGGAAAAATTATTTGTCTTGTAACGGATCTTGGAGTTATGTACGCATACAACACTTTCAAAATCTACTCTAGTTCATCAAACTACAGCTTTGTCATGTTTATCATGACCAATGACAGCCTCATCTGGGATGTACTTTCCCCAAAACCAGTGTGCTTTCCACACTCTATTCATCTCTTCAATGGGGACGTTCTTTGTCTCGGGTAGGAAGAAGGAGACGAAAATGGTCATAACGGTCACCCAACCGGCAAAGAAAAAGAAGAGACCAAACTTCAGGTGGCAAAGCATGGTGAGGAAGCCCTGGCCAATGAGAAAAGTAAAGAACATGTTAACTGAGACATTGATGGCTTGTCCGGCTGATCGGATCTCCAAAGGACAGATCTCACTCGGGACCAACCAACCTAATGGACCCCAAGACCATGCAAATGCTGCAACATATCCACATATGAAGACCAAGACCCAATTAGCTTCAGCCTTTGTAAATGTTCCTTGTCCGCTAAGACCAAACTGCAAGGCAATCATGACTCCGACGGCAATCTACAGTCGTAGAAGGTATGTTAAGAATTAAATAAGAAAGGAGTAATTAGTTGTATTTATAGGATTCTGGCCAAGCTAAATAAGAAAATACCTGGCAAAGGACCATTTGCAATCCACCTTCGAGGAATAACACTTTTCTTCCAAACTTGTCAACAACGACCATGGACACTACGGTACAAACAACGTTAACACCACCTGTGATGACTGCAGACATGAGAGAAGCTTCATCTCCAAAGCCCAAAGTCTTGAAAAGAACAGGCGCGTAAAACATGATCACATTGATGCCCGTGAGCTGCTGGAAGAATGGAATGAGAACACAAATGATAAGTTGAGGCCTATATCTTGGTTGCATGATGTTTCCCCATTGGTTCTCCACTTTATGTGCAGCCTCAGTAGCATCAACAAGGTCTTGGAACTCATCATTGACATTGTCAGTGCCACGAATTTTTTGTAACATTTTCCTAGCCTTCTCAGGGTGTCCTCTCTCTACCATTGAATTTGGTGTATCGGGCAGAAAGATTGCAGAAACAGTCATGATCAAGGAAGGGATTGCTGCAAGAGCCAAAGAAATCCTCCAACCATATCCACCCTTGATCTTGGCAGTGCCAAAGTTAACAA
Organism: Rosa rugosa; assembly: GCF_958449725.1. Taxonomy (NCBI): domain Eukaryota; kingdom Viridiplantae; phylum Streptophyta; class Magnoliopsida; order Rosales; family Rosaceae; genus Rosa; species Rosa rugosa. The sequence goes on along the minus strand of NC_084824.1, from coordinate 44,083,867 downwards.
GCCCCGCTACTAGAATACCAATGGTGATGGCCATTTGAAAGCCCATGTTGAGTGCTCCTCTAATCTTTGTTGGAGCCATTTCCGCAAGATAAACCGGAACAGACTGCAAACAAGCTTAAGCTGTCAGGAAAAATAAGTTGATAATATAATATCAATTTGTTTATTAAGAATATTTTTACCTGATTAGCAAATCCAACACCAACACCAAGCAAGAGACGACTTATGATCAAAATTATGATGTTAATGGCAATACCGTTTAGGATAGAGCCAATGAAGAAAACAAGGCCTGCCACTAGCATGGATATTTTTCGACCAAATCTCCTAGTTACCGATGAAGCAAAGAAGGAAGCCACCAGCGCAGCAATGTAAAGAGAAGAGGTGAACAATGTGAGGAGTTGGCTATCGAATTTACAGTACTGGTTTTGATCAGCAGTCTCATTCTTCATCTTGTGGTACACAGATGGGAAGAACTTGCTCAAGAATGACTCCATTGATGTCACACCTCCTGAGATTCCAATATCATATCCAAAGAGGAGACCACCTGTGGCAGCCGCCACACATGCGAATACCACAAAAACGGTGACACCTCCTTCATAGTTTCTACCTCCGCCCTGAACACTAATACCACCTCCTGCCATCTCTCTCTGAGTTCTCAGAAATCTTTAAAAAGAGGGAGATATAGATATAAATGTTCTGACTCTTTGTTTCTTGTATCTCAAATCCCAAAGTGTTCAAGTTTATAAAGGCATCAAAATGTGACAAACATGCATGGCTCTGTTTCAACAACTTGAGAGTACCAAATCAATTAGGTATTGTGAAGCTCTTAACCTACCTCTTTTGCCATATTTAGATCTAAAATGCTAAATTTGTTAGTTAGGATATAATCCTAGCAGAAACAAATTCTTGTTTCGGAGAGATAATTAAGTAGTTGATTATTACAAAACCATTTTCAGCTTGGAAAACTCCAAATTTAGCAAATGTGAGATGGACATAGTCAAACGGTTTGACCAACACAGTATTGATTATTCCGATATGATAAATCTATCATGATGACATAATTAGTCAGAATATATTCTGCACTAAACCTTGAACTTTAAATAGCATGATGGAAGGGAGGTGATATTCACACCACCTTTTCTTTTAAAATTAGTAATAAACTCTCTGTTAGAGGTGGCAAACGGGCCTGTCCGGCCCATTTTAAGCTGGCCTAGTCGTGCTTCTTGCTGTGCTTGGGCCGGCCCATTTATTATCTTGCCGGGCTCGTGCCGGCCCATTTACTTAAACATTAAGCCCGGTCTGGCCCATGGCCCGAGCCCATATCGTGTCGGGTCGTGCTCGTGCCTACCCACTATAAAGCACGGTTTTAAAATCTTAATTTGAATAAATAAAAAATAATTTTATTTAATTATTTAGAAATTTCAAATAAATTAAGTTCTACGATGTTTTTCTCAATCTTAGCTTTTTAAGATTAGTTTTCTAATAATTTTTTATATTCCACTATAAGAAAGAAAGAAAAAAAAAAACTCAAAATATATTGCTTTTAGTATATTATTGTGAGATTAATCTTTATTAATATAATGAAGATTTAGTATCATATTATTCTTTCCTTCATTCTATAGTTGTATTATTATGAGATTAGTCTTTATTAATAAACATATATGTAATATTTAGAAAAAATATTTTATGTCAAAATAAGGATATAATGTTTTATTTCACTATTTTAATAACATAAAAGAAATAGCATTGGTGGAATTGTCATGAGATTTTAAATAAAAAAGTCTAATATTCAAATCTCATCATTGTGGTTTTTTAATATTTTTAAAAACAAAATGAAATTTTGTGTTTGTAATGGGCCGGCCCACAATATGTCGTGCTTGGGCCGTGTCGGGCCCATTACTGGCTCGGGCCGGGCAGGGCCAATGGGCTAATATTCCTAGGCCCAACCCGACCTGTTATTCTAACATGCTCGGGTCGTGCCGGGCCACTAACGGGCTTGGGCCGTGCCGGGCCGCTTTTAATCGTGTCGGGCCCATGCCGTGCTCGTGCTTAGCGGCCCGTTTGCCACCTCTACTCTCTGTTGTGTTATATTTTATACATAATAGCGAGTGTGAGTAGTAATATAAAGCATAAAAAATTAAAAATGAGCATGCATATCACCTCCTTGATAAAAGGGTCCAACTAGTCTTCAATAGGTCAAAATTTTTGTTTTTTATATTTCTAATGTTTTTCACTTTATCACTTTGGTCTTTAAATAACTGAAGATTTCCTTATAATCAGTACATTTGTAAGTAAATTGGTTAGAGAGAAACATTCAAGCCATTTAAGACCATCTCCAACAGTGGGGTCAAAATCCACCGTGGAGCTCCAACAGATAGAAAAGACAGTTCAATATCTCTCCAACCCATCCTTCAAATCCACGGTGGAAGACAATTCTTGTTTCTTCTGTCAAAAATGTTGGAGAGGAAAGATCTCATATTGGAAAAGTGACAAATAAAATATAACTTATAAGTAGTTGGGACAATATCGGTACAATGGTGGGTTACGAGCCACGCTTGTCGCTGTTTAACATGGTATCAGAGCGAGTCCTTCTCTAATTGCGTCTCCATGTAGGCACATATCATGAGCCCAAATTGCGGTTCCTTGTATTGCCATCGAAATATTCTGATTGGATTATTACTAAGTGTCCAATGTGGGCCTTGGATTATATTGACCAAGTCTCCGATATGAGACTTGTGTCCCAATTTCCAATGTGGGAATTGAATTAATTAATTTCACGTGTAGACCTAGAGTTAAGTTGCACGTGATGGGGCGTGTTGGAGAGGAAAGATCTCACATTGGAAAAGTGATAAATAAAATATAACTTATAAATGGGTGGCTCTTATCCAATTGTACCGAGGCTTTTTGTGATTAAAACCCAACACCTAACGACTGGTTAAGTTGGGACAGTATCGGTACAATGGTGGATCACGGGCCACGCTTGTCGCTATTTAACAAAAAATAACAGCCTCTACTCATCTGTCATTTTCTTTTTTTATTGTTTCTCTCATTCTCCCTCTTCCTCTTCTCACCTTCGTCCTACCCAGACCGAAGCCACTCATGGCAGACCTTCAATCATTCTCGCTTCTCTATTTCTTCCTACCATGTCGGAGATCAGTCGGAGAGTGAGGTTGCATAGAAAATCAAGGATTAGATCAGACCAAGTGCTTCTTGATTGATTAGGTGAGCTCAATGAAGACTGGGAATATGAGATTTTGATGAAGCAATTGCAAAGTTTTGATGGGTAATGAGATTTAATCTTCTAGTTTTTGATGGGTAATGAGATTTAATCTTCTAGTTTTTTATGGATCTGTAGTTTTAATTGCCTCTGTGCATATGCCTTTCACAGTACTGAGAATACGGGTATGTGTCCTTTGAACACCTCTGTTTTTTACCATCTAGTCTTCTACACCTTCATGGCTCTCTGGGTCTATCTTTCTACCGAAGCCCATATCATAGCAACCCACCCAACTGTTTCAATTCAATTAATTGAACCACCCCCAGTAGGTATTTCATTACCATTGTAGTTTGGATTGCAGAAGGATTGCATAAGTTTTCTACCATTGCAGAATTTTCTGGCGGGCTACTCATTCTTCTTCAAGTTCTCTCTTAATAATAATAGATATTTGACCCATCTGTTAGTGTGCAACTTTGCAAAATGTCATTTGCCACATAAGCTGTCAAATTCAAATTTGACAAAAAAAATTTGACATCTTTGTTGGAGTTGCTCTAAGGTACGAAAAAATTCAAGCTATTTAAGGTATGGCGTCTTCTCAATGTCATTAGTGCAAAACGTACCTGCTAACCAAATTATTGAATGAGTGAACTTGAGTAGTTTTTTTGTTACATTGGAGGGAAATGAACCCAGATGTAACCTATTCCTAACCCAACTCTCAATCCCCCTAAGTGTACCTGAGAAGTATGATTTGATTCTTTTTGTATTGTATTTAGTTTCCTATTCTGTTTAAGTTTTATTTTCAGACAAGGAAAGCTTTGGAATAACTTTAATGTAAAGCTTTGAAATAACATTAATGTTTTCTTACTTTTGTAGAGAATAAGATCTGGGTTTCCTTATTTTCCAACTATAAAATGATCTAGGTTTCCTTGTTGAATTATTGTTTGAGAGCTTCTATTCATACCTCTGATATTAGCATTTGGACCTCTTCTCAAAAATTTTCTTTTAAACTTCCAAATTTATCCTCAGATCTTTTTCTCTTCTCACCTCACCATCTTCAAGCGGCTTCGATCCGAAAGAACTCTAGAGACGTTCAAGCAATGACCACAATTTTGATTGAAACTTAAATATACCTTGGAACGGGAGGTTGAATCTCAGTGAAGAATGTGGTTGTTTAGTTTAATCTCTCTTAACCTATAGCTATGTTCTGGTACACATGTATATGTATCTGATCCTTGGGTCCTCTCATTCCTTAACCAAATCTCATGAGAACTTTTTATCATTCCCACCATAAGAATCTATATAATATTTATATCATCTTGTCATGTGGGAATCAAGACATTTTCAATATTGGTAAATAAGATCCATAACTACTGTATATGATGATGATTGATGAATCCATAAGATAACACACAAATATTACAAGAAAATATAAAATATACAGTAGCCATTAGTGAGGTAGTGTTTGCCTACGGTAACACTCATAGCAGCGAAGCAAAGTTTTGAGAGGTGGTGTCGGAAGCCTGGTAGTTTGCAGAAATGCAGTTTTTTGGTTTAGGGACAAAGTAGGATTTTAAAATTTTCAAAAATGTTAGGATGTTTAAGGAAAACTAAAATTGAGAGAGAATTGAGTCGTGCTTTCATTGATAATAGGGGCCTATTTATATAGAGGATTACAAGCATAGAGATAGAGTTGTACATGGAAACATAATCGTACATTGATTGGATATCTCCTAAGATTCTCCGAGAATATCTCTAATATAAACTCTATTTCAACTAGAGCAAGTAACCTCGAGTTTGGGCCAGACACATATTCTGGATTTACTTGAACACTCCCCCTTGTGTCGCCCAAACGTGGTGCTCCTCTCGTTGCCTCATTAAAAACCTTGCCAAGTAACAAAAACTTTGTGGGACAAAAATAACCTCGGTCGAAGGGGAAAAAGAGCACAACACACCCTTCACTTTTCGAGACCATACATGTAGACATCTCCCCCTGATGACAACGGTTATAGGAGTTCGGATAACTTCCGCAAACGATGTTACCAACATGTTTCTCGAAAGTAGAATTTAGGCAATGACATAGTGAGCAAGTCTGCCACACTGTCCTCATATCAAACCTAATTCACTTTGATCTTGAGTAGAGTCTGTTGTTGCTGATTATCCTTGGTGTTGTCGCTTTTGATGTAGTCTTGCTTCATTTGTTTAAAACAAGCAGCATTATCCTATACGCTCATAGGCTCATCTGTGATAGACTTCAAACCACAATTGTTCGAACATGCGTAACTATGGATCCAATCCATATACATTCACGAACCACTTCGTGAAGAGCAATAATCTCTCCATTGTTCGAATATATAGCGACTAAGGTCTATTCTGTAGACCACCAAGATATCGCGGTCTTACTCATGGTGAACACTTAACCAGTTTGGGAATAACCTTTGTGTGGGTCAGAGAGATACCCAACATCAGCAAAACCTTCCAAAACACATGTCGTTTTGGGATGGGGATAGTGGACGCAGGACACTATTGGCGGTGTTCCTAATGTGTGGTGGATCCGAATCCATCGTTTCTCTGTAGGGATAGAATAAAGCCATATCAATCGTACATCTCAAGTACCGAAAGATATCTTTTACACAAATCCAATGGCGTCGCATTGGCGCAGAGCTATACCTTAGCTAACAAGTTCACTGCAAATGAGATGTTCGATCTTGTGCATTGAGCTAAGTACAATAATGCGCCTATTGTACTTAAGTAAGGCACTCCTGCCTCTAGCACATCTTCGTCATCATCCTTTAGACGAAAATGATCCTTTTCAGGATCAAGACTATGGACGATCATGGGGGTGCTTGGAGGCTTTGATCCTGTCAAAGCGCCTAGGCATCTATCAACACGATGCTCAAGTTCCAAACCGAGATATAATCGTGTTCTCTCAAGATCTTTCATCTCAAACTCGGATTTCAAGTGTTCAGCGGTTTCCCTTAACTCTTTAAGGGCTTCCAATGAAGATCATGTCGAACATAAACAGCGATAGAATCCGAAACTTGTTATGGAAACGCGCGGGCATATCCCTTCCCAATCAAGTATTCACTTTAGTGTGCGTTTCAACCTTATTGTGAACGCGCTCCGTGGTCTAGAGCCACTTGACTTGGGTAAATGAAGTTCACCATGAACCTTCATATATATTCCATATCTAGATCCCCATATAGATATGTAGTGACCACTTTTGTAAGCTGAATGTTCAGTTATTCAGAAACTACCAAACTGACAGGGTAGTGGAGTGCAATGACATCCATTATGAGAGAATATGTCTCATTGTAGTCGATTCTAGGGCGTTTTGTGAGAAGCCTTACGCCATAAGGCGAGATTGCCATATCTTTTTCTCATAACGCTTTCTAACGAAGACCCATTAGTCAATAGGTTTTATGTTAGAAGGTGTTGGCATCACTGGCTCAAAAACCTTCCTCTTCGTTAGAGAATCCAACTTAACCTGGATCGCATCTTTCCATTTAGGCCAAATTTCTCTATGTTGGCATTCATTCTTCAACGGAGCGTGGTTCGATATCATAGGACTCAACAAACTCATGCGCAACTACATCATCAATTATGATGGAGTTTCTATCCCACGTCTCATGTACACTAGTGTAATTTTCATAGAGCTCTATATTCTCAGGAATAGGTTTTGATGTTGAGGCGTCCCCCAACGATAACCATAATCCGGAAGATTCTCATGAGATGGATTTTGAGTCTTGATGATCAAAGGATTGGAATGTGCCAAAGTATCCTTCGAACCCACGGGCCTCCCATGCATCCTAGCTGGGGCAATGGCCTATAACGCCAGAGTGCCACTCTCTTTGGCGTTTGCACCATGCCTACCTCCGTGTAGGGTGGCGCTACGTCCTCTCGTAGGAACGTCCTTCCTTGCAGGCATGTTTGCAGCATATTTGTGTGATTTCGTCACTTTAACGGGGATTGAAGTGAGACATAGTGGGGACAGACCACGAAAATTCCTGTTGCTCCTGCTGAACATCCGTCTTCTTATCTCCCCCTAACGACGGGAAGACTGTCTCATCAAAGTGACAACTCGCAAATCTAGCAGTAAGGAGATCGCCTTGCAAGGGCATTAAGTGGCGGATGATTGTTGGAGTCTCAAATCCAACGTAGTTGCCTATTCGTCTGTAAGGACCCATCATAGAGCGCTGTGGCGGCGCAATTGGCACATAAATGGCACACTCAAATATGCGTAAGTACGAAATACTTGTACCTAGTCACTAGCTGTAACGCAGAGGTAGATTGAGTGGCAGTGGGTCATAGACGAATTAGCATAGCTGCATGCGATATTGCATCACCCCAAGCGGATATAAGGAGATTGGTGCGCATTACCAATGTCCTGACTACCATCGTAGTCGTTTCCGCGAGACCATTTGGGTGTGTACATGGGAATATGATGTCCAACATCAGTCCCATTGCAGTAACCATCGAAAGTCTTCGATATAAACTCTCTAGCGTAGTCAAATCCAATTGACTGAATAGGATGATTCGGGGAGTGAGCCCGTTGTCATATGATATTTTCTAGGGGTGTAGCATAAGCAGCATTACAAGTGGCAATGGCACAATACGTGACCAGCGTGTTTGCGTGTCAACCAACATCATGAGATATTTAAACGTCCGCAAGTTGGTTGAATTAGTCTATAGAATCCCCATGGATTCTATGTAAGAACAGAATGAGTATTTTCATATCCTTTGTATAGGACGGTCTCAGTCCTAATTTTCCTAAGGAACGGGCTTTGTAAAACAAGCGAGAGGCTTTAGAAGCAACCAATGAGGATTTTGGTTGGACCTGAGCGTTTGAAACACTATTTAAAGCAAAGTTGGTGATTGCAGCATCACCTAGGGCGCCGTCACCATGATGGACGCCATCCATGGCGTCATGGATAAGTACTGTGCCAGCCCTAGGTTGGTGGTGGACAGCGGCTGCCACACTTAGTCCAGGAATCAAATTTTGATTCATGCTTCGTTTCACTCGAAAGAAAGGATATCCATGTGAAGTCTTTAGTAGACGGATTATTATATCATGACTACGATGACCTATCATGTCGCGACAAAGCCAATATGTGTCTAAATCCAAGAGATCTTCTCTCATAACTTTATTGGATTTAATAGCTCGAATAGTGACATAGAGTCCACTAGAGAGACACATAAACTTCTCTAATATGTGCCTTTGTTCACAATCATTAGAGGTATTGCAAAGGAACTCATTTCCGTTCTCTACATGCATTTTCGCATGGAATCTGTTGGCTATTCATAAGGGCGATTTGCCTTAGGAGCGTAGAGAGTTTCTGTGAAAGTAATCAAGGTGCCATTTGGCAAAGGGGAACTAGGGCTATTCCATGTCCTTAAATTAATATTGATGACCCAGCCATTGTAGTCACAAAAGTAATATGCTCAGAATCAAAATGGAGTCATAATGAAAAGAACTCAAAATCTTATTCATAAGACAACGGAGTACATCATTGTCTCTTAACCATTAGGAGAATCTAATCCAAATGCTAGCTAATGCAAAACAAAGGTAGTCTTTTGACTTCTTTTGATAACTCCAAAATAAATATGACCAGGTGAGTAGAGAGATGTCGGTGGAGCAAAGCTCGCTTAAGTACCACTTATCTCAAAACCTTCCTAGACATCATACTCATTTTGGATGAGTCTATGTGAAGAAAAACTAAACCAATGGCATTTACTACAAAGTATATGGCAATTGCCTATTACATCTCTTGAAAAAATAAAAACTTAAACAGAATTGGCAATCTATTGATCCCAGCCAGATTTGTAGTCTTCAACCCTTCACTCTAGATCATCTTCTTGATCTTCTTGTTCCACATCGTGAGCTTCTCTTGCTTCACAATATGCTTTGTAGGCTGTGACAATTTCTTCACGAGCTCTACAAATGTGTGCCCAATGACCAAATACTCCACATCGAGAACATACATCTCTTTGCTCAGACTCCATTGATTGAAGCGCTTTGAAAGCGTCATTTAGATGGCTCTTAGTGTTGGAGGCGCCACCAACATGGCCAGAGGCGTTGCCTCCCTCTCTCTTTCCACGTTGACCTCTTCGGTTCCGTGTTCGCCTATTTTGGCGATTACCTTCCCAAGTAGAGCGATTATATGGACCAGAACGTCCAGAAGTATCCCTAAGATTAGAGTTTCGCTCTTGGCACCCTCTCTTACGGGCGCGACTATAATTGGATTTCGGAATATGCTCTGTTTCCACGGATCTCTAATTATAGTTCTTCACAAGGATGTTGTCATGCTTTTCAGCGACATTCATAGCTCCAATGAGCTCATGAAACCTTGTGATCTGTCCTGCAGTAACATCAGTGCGATAGTTCTTAGCAACCATCAATGCAGAGATAGGGAAGGTAGAGAAAGTCTTCTCAATCAACATCGCATTTGTGATCTCTTTACCACAGAATTCCATTAAGGATTTAATGCGAATTTCTTCCGAGTTGTAGTCAAGAACTGACTTGAAATCACAGAAGCGGAGGCTATGTCATCTCACTTCTAGGTCAGGAAGCAAGGAGTCACGGATGTTGCCAAATCTTTCTTCGAGTGAGACCCATAGCCTTCTAGGGTCTTCTTCATTCATACACTCGTACTAGAGTGAATCATCCATATGACGAGTCATTAGGATGATGACTTTTGCCTTATTTGCCCCTAAGGCTGCTCTATTTTCTTCCAAAGCTTGAGCTTGCTCAATAGTTAGCACGTCCTGGCTAGGCTCGAGAATCGTATCGAGGATTCCATCGGCCTTGAGATGCTGGCGGACATCACGAACCCACCTGTGATATCCAGAGCCAGTTGTTCCCAATAGAGCAAAGTCCAATTTGTTCAGGTTACTCATCCTGAAAGAGAACAAGAAAAAGGTTAGTTTCGGAGCGGAAAAAACTACCACTAAAACATATAAAATTTCTGAGCGTAATCGCTTCCAAGAAATTCAATTCCAAGAGGTATTGGATTAGATCGAAACAATGACGTAAGTGGTCGATCATAAATTCTCTACAAACTCTAAGTTTGGAGATCTCAACAAGCTCTAAGCTTGGAGTGAGCACGAACCCCCATAGTTCGGCTTAATTAGGTCTCCCCTATGATGAAGAAAGGGGGTAGAAGAAGGGAGTTTGCAAGTCTCCGGAAAAAGAAGAGAAATTGAAATAAAAACTCAAAACGGGAACTTTTAGAAAAAAAATACCTTGAAATAGGTCACCGGAAAATTTGGCTCGAAAAAGTCGCTGGAAGTCGTTGACCGGAGGGTTGACCAATGTTGACCGACTTGCTGACGTGGCAGATATGCTAACGTGGCTGCTAACTTGGCGGATCTGATGTCAGTGGGCCAGTGGTAGTGGGCTTTGACTCCTTCTAGGCCGTTGACCTTTGGGCTTTGACTTCGTCTGGGCTTCTCCTTCCTTTTTTTTCTTTTCTTCTTCTGCCGGTTCAAGGGTACAAATGCTTAGGTGGCCGGTTCACATCTTTTTAGGCCGGTTCCGGGGAAAATTTTTCCGGTTCCCGGACTCTTAGATTGAGGCGCTACTGCTGGAAAAATTTTGTAGTAATTGGAGGTCTGGAAGGTGGTGAACCGGTGGAGTATTTGCTGCGGGTGGTTTGGAGCTTCCGGTGGCCGGTTCGGTAGGTTTTCAGCCGGTTCTTGAGGTGGTGCCGCCGGTTCTGGACTCCTGGGATGGTGGGCTTCAAGATGTGCGGCAGGGGCCGAAAGGGTTTCAAGGTTTTGTATTCGGATTTAGGGTTTTGGTTATTAGGTTTTAGAATTAGGGCGTCATGCTAACGTGTTTAAAGAAAACTGAAATTGGGAGAGACCAGGAAGAGGACAAGGTCATGCTTTGTGTCGGTGTCAAGGAGGCTCTGGGCTAGAGCTCCCGGAGAACGTCAGCGACCGGTGCTCGTCACCGCAATCATATCCGGGCATCCCTCCTCCCCTCTCTCTCTCTCTCTCTCTCACCTCGATCTCTCTCTCTCTCTCTCTCTCTCTTATAGTCATCGTCAGATTCAATCGGAAGCATTCAATTTTGGTTTTAGGTTCTGACGGTTTCAATTGGTTCAATTATGTTTTGGCTTGCGGTTGTTGAGTGAGTGAGTGTTACTAAGCTTCGTAGATTGAATGCTTGTGGTTTATGATCGAGATGATTTTTACCGTAGTGGTGTGCTTAGCCTCATGCAATTCAATTGTAGCTGCATGTTAGATGGTGATGATGAATCAATGATGATCATGATGGTCGTGTCTGTGTGAAAATGTTTATTAAGAAAAAGAAATGGGGTCGCCGGTTGCTTAGACCTCATTGTTGAAGGTGGGGTCGCCGAAGGAGGAGAAACCGGTCGAATTCAGGCCTCGTCTCTTCTATTTTTTTTTTCTTTTTTTTTTGGGTAAAATGGGGGCAGAAGGCCTATAAGGAAAGAAAAAAGGAAAAAAAAAAGATTCATTGGGAGCAATAAAGGTCTTTTCGGGGGCAATAAATGTTTTGAATTGATGTAATATCCTCATTTTTTTTCCTTAATCAAAGTTTTATTTGTCTAATTTTAGGGAGATTAGTTCCCATTTCGGCGACCGAAAGGTCTATTGGGGGGCAATAAAGGTTTATTGGCAGAGACAATAAATCTCTCCGGCCCCATATGAGATCTCCGACAACCTCTTTGAGGACTTCCGTCGAGGTTTCATAAACTTTTATTGCCCCCAATAAAGGTCTATTGAGGGGCAATAAAAGTTTTTGGGGGGTAATAAAGGTCTATTTATTTGGGGGCAATAAACCTTTTCGGCGACCTTTGAGATCTCCGACAACCTCTTTGGGGACCTCTGGCGAGGTTTTCAGAGAAGTCCGGTGGGCAGCTGCCGATGACTGGAATCCGGTTGCCGATGACCAGAGTTTGCGGCCGATGACGGGACTTCGACGAAGTCTCCTATGGCTTCTCTCTCTTCCACTCTCTCTCTTTCTCTCTCTATGTAACAAAGGGGTGAGGGTAAAATAGTCTAAAAAAAAAACTTAATTGGGTATTAGGGAAGACCTTATTAGAGTCTTTATGGATAAGGGGGAATTAAAAAAACTTAGTGGGGTAAGTGGCATAAATGACCCTAGAATTAGGGTAAATTGACAAAAATCCTGTAAAATATAGGATGTACAATAACATAGTATACGACAATAACTTTTATCTCTCAATTCGATTGACTGGATAGTTAACTCTAACAAGAAATCTCAAGCAAATTGTGGCTCGTTGTGGATTATGTTAAACCACCAGAAACCATACTTGCAAAAACTACGGGAATTCTGAAAGACGTACTGTAACAATTCGTTCATGAATTAATGATGACCATGCTTCATGATACATCACACAACTGACCAAACATCAAACAAAAAAGAAAAGAAAACTCTAATCCTCATTGATTCTTGAATGAGTTGGTACAATGCGTCTTTTCATTGTAAGAAACTAGCTTTTAATGAAGTTTTATTACTTTGAGAGTTTTCTCATCTTGTGTTAATAACTCAGCATTGGGAATCAACGAGAGAACAACTAAGAGTAACAGGGGCGTCTATGTCTCATTGATTCATGAAGGAATGGCATAGATGAGAAAATTCTATAAATGTTATTAATTTGTTAAAAGCTAGTTGTTATAATGAATAGAATAATTTTTATACATCCAGTACCATTTGATCTAGTGGTATTAGAGTAACTCCAACAGCTTCCCTATAATTTTTGTATAGGAAAAATAACAACTTTGGTCACTCAACTTTTCTTTATTCGACACGTTAGTCATTTAACTTTGAAAAATATCAATTTAGTCACTCAAGTTCGACACCAGCTATCACTTTGGTATTACCGTTAACTCCACCGTTAAAATTTTATAAATATTATACATTTTGAAGATATTTTCGTCATATCATAGAAATATTTTTATAAACATAAATAAATATTAAAAGAATTATTATTTTCATACATAATTAACCTACATCTCTTAGAAACCAAGAAGAAAAAAAGACACTACATCTCCCAGACCTTGCATTAGTGCATTACTGATCGCAGATGCAATTATAACCCATAATTGTGTTCACAAAATTGCACACCAGAGGAGTTCATAAAACATATAAGGAGAGCTTTATCTTGTAATGATTTTAATTTTAATTTTTTCAGATTTATCTTTTAATGATTTGACCAAAACGTCCTCAATTTTAACGGTTTGTGAAGAAACATTTAACGGCAGTGACTAAAATGTTAAACAATATTAAAGTTGAGTGATCAAAGTAATATTTTTTAAAAGTCAATGACCAAAGTGTCAAACAGATCAAAATTGAATGACTAAAATGATATTTTTTTCCTTTTGTATAATAGGGAGGCAAAAGTCAAAGCTTTAGCATATTTTTCTTTTCCAAGTCCAACAGATTCCCTATTTTACAGCAATTTCTAAAATCTCCATATTCTTCCTTAAATTTTTAGAGATTGCTGTAAATATAGAGAATTTGGTTTTTTCTTTCCTCACTTTCCCTAAAATATAAATAGTTATAGGGAATCTGTTGGAGCAAAAGAGACTTATTTTTCCCTAAAGTAGATAAAAATCAAAATATGGGGAAGCAGTTAGAGTTGCTCTTAGTCTCTATTTTTTGAGTGGGAGGTCGTGAGTTCTACTCAAAATAGAGTAGTTGTTGTATATGAATTTTTTATTTGATAAAAAAAAAAAAAAAAAATTTATAGTCTTCAAACACTAAAAACAATGAAAGAAAATAAATACTATAATTACCTAGAAACATAAAGGATAGTGAGGCAATAATTATGGACACATGACTGATCAATGTCCCCAATTGATAGAGAATGATCACCATTTTCCGAAGATTTGGCTCTCAAGTGTGCCTAGTGAGGTCTCCTCGACCTTGAAGTTCGACTTGTTAAATTTTGGACTAAATACTGTTTAGTCCTTGAGCTTTTGACCATAAAACACTTCAGTCTCTGACCTTTTAATTTCACACGTTTAGTCTCTGTACTTCAAAATTTCAGACTAATAGGTCCTTACCGTCTAAAAGTCACGGCGAAATGTCTATTATGCCCTCAGTTTTTTTTTTTTTTAATAAATTTATTCCTTTCTCTTTATTTATTTATTTATTCTTTTTTCTTTTTTTTATTCTTTTTTTTCTTTTTCTTTCTTTTTATCTATTCTCCTCCACCCCCTACGACCTCCTCTGCGGCCTCCCCTACACCACCCTCCCCCATGGCCACCAGCATCAGCAATTCAACCCCTGTCCGCTTCTGCAGGAGACTTCACCAGTGCGACCTAAACCCGACACGGCGGCGGCGCGCAGCAGCAAGGATGAGTGGGCCTGCTTCAGTCGATTCCCAGCGGGGGTCTGGAGGCCGTGACCGGATCGGGGGGGGGGGGGGGGGGGGCGGAAGCTGCGGCGGGCTTGGGTTGGAGGACTAGGAGACCATACTGTCCGAAACGATGTCACCTGCCATCTTCAATCTGAGCATTTTCATGCACTTGAGCCAAACCCAGAAATTTTTTACTCACCCTCCTCACAGCCGCCTCCAAATCCATGCCCCAATCCCCACCGCCATCACCAACGCCACTGCTCCGCCACCCAAAACCCAGCTCCCCAAAAACAAGATCAAATCTTGTCCCTCATCACTGCCGCCTCCAAATCCATGCCAGAGCAACTCTTGGCATGACTTATCTCTTCTTCTCTATCTCTCCTCCTGAAACATAGAGCATTACCCAAATAAACCAACTCGACTCACCAAATCGAGAGATGAGTTTGATTATTTGAGGCTTTGAGTCACCCGATTCCACCAAATCGACTCGACCCACCAAATCGACTCACCCCAATTCAGCCTTATCCCTGAAATGAATTGGGCTTTCGCTGCTTTGGCTTAATTTTGAGGGAAATTTGGAGATTGGGGATTAAGATTTCTTAGCCGTTTTGGGTTGGAAGATGGAGAAGGGAAGCTGCTTTTCCCTTTTCTGAGAACCAGGAAGAGAGAGAGAGAGATCTGAAGAAGGAGGAATCGAATACATGAAGAAACAAACAGAAAGAAAGAAAGGGAAAAAAAAAATTCCTTTTCCAAAAAAAATAATAATAATTAATTAATTAAAAAAAAAGAACTGAGGGCATAATAGACATTTCGCCGCGACTTTTAGATGGCAAGGACCTATTGGTCTGAAATTTTGAAGTACAGGGACTAAACGTATGAAATTAGAAGGTCGGGACTGTTAATGTCTAAAAGTTCAGCAGTAGCTAAACCTTTCCTAACGCTGGTCCAATGGGCGGACCGATACTTGTGATGTTCTCAAAGATTCCGCTACCTGTCAAGTAAAATACAGAGGGCATCAGAGGGAGACCGCGTCGGGCGGTCTTCTCTTCTCCGATGCCTAAGTTAGTCAATGTATTTATGTTGACAAAGTAACAGTAGGTAAGTATTGAATGCGTAATTAATGAGGAGAGAAGAGAGAACCTTTTATAGGTGAAGAATGAGCTGATCTTCTTCATGTTTTCGATGTGGGACTGATATGCTTCAGTCCCCAGCTTCTGGAGCTTCTAATGTTATTTTGGCGCGGCGCGTGGCAGCGCGTCAGTGGTGATCTGGGGGTAAGCCGGGGCTCAGGCGGTAGCCTGCTTGGCTGTGTACCCGTAGGTCATTCCTTTGGCGGGTGTTGGTACCGCTGGCGGTAGCATGAGCGTGGCTCATTATAGCTAATTATGCTTGCAAATGCCTATGTAAGTACAAGTCTCCTGTCAAGGAGGGCAATCTTGGTTGGGGAGTTGCCTAGCGGTTCGAAGCGTTGCTTCCGCCAGTCTTGCCAAAGCATAATTAGCATCAGTGCATTGTCAACCATGGACTTACTGAACAAACGCTTTGTACCCTTTCGGGTGGGCCCCTGCTAGGCCCCCCAGGGAGTCCCCCACTCCCCGGCTGAGATAGGCCTCCGTTTGGCCGGTGTATTGTTTATTGCGGAGAGCTGCGCTGAGCAGAGGGTGTTAAGTAGCGAACCCAATCTTTGATACCCAAGTGGCGGCGGTCAACATGCCGGATCAGGGCCGTCGAAGACTATGTTGACGCGTCCCCGAACCTGTCCGGGAGGACTATGTTTTGACTGCAACGCCGCGTTGCGGTCGTTGTCAAAGTGAGGCGTTGCCTCGGGAATCGCCTTTGGCGGAAGTCCCTTCGCTGATGATAAGTGACCTGCAATGTTGCGAGGATCCGCCGTTGGCGGTAGCCTGGTGAATGGCGTTACGGACAGCGGTGACGGTCTTACCTCCAAGGTGTCGAGGGAGAAGTCTTGCTAGCGGAGTTGTGCTTAGCGGAGACTATCTCGCTTGGAAGATGAAAAGGGAGAAGTTACGCTAGCGGAGTTGCACTTAGCGGAGACTATTTCGCTTGCCAGATGGGAATGGAGAAGTTCCGCTAGCGGAGTTGCGCTTAGCGGAGAGTATCTCGCTTGCAAGATGGAAAAGGAGAAGTTTCACTAGCGGAGACTATCTCGCTTACAAGATGGGAAGGGAGAAGTTCCGCTAACGGAGACTATCTCGCTTGCAAGATGGAAAGGGAGAAGTTCCGCTAGCGGAGTTGCGCTTAGTGGAGACTCCGTCGATTGGTAGTCTTCCTCTTCCATGGTTACTTCAGGTAGACGCTTCTTGTGACTGCCCGACACGTGGTCGTCACCGATTGGGTTAGCGTGCGTGATAACGTCTCTTCAGCACGCCTGTCACCTCGCCATTAATGAGAGTAATTATTGATTTTGTAACCGAGGCGTTGCCTCGATTCCGGAGAGTAAGTGCGTTTGTGGGACATGTGTACGGTTGTGGTACGATGTCGTTTTTTAGCGGACGGCCTAGATTAGTTTGATGTTGACATAAAAGAGAGGGAAACCTGGTGTTTTGGCACTTTGTACTTTGAACTAGTGTTGTTGTCTTCAAGCTTTGTTTTTGCGTTCCAAGAAGAAGAATGCTACGATTCCGTGAAGTTATCGACCTCTGAAGCACGAAGATCTTCTGCAGTGAAGACATGCGCTTTCGATCACAGCAAAGCTTTCATCTTTGAGGTTGGTATCTTGAATCCCATCCCTGTTTTATTGTATTCTTGTGTTTGCTTTTTGTCAGTTTCTGGGTTTTTTATTTTGGGGTACTCTGTTCTTCCCCGGTGTGCTCTGAGGGTGTAAAGCGAGTTTTGGGGATGGGTTTTGGTGTTTGACAGAGAGTTGGGATTTAGGGATTTGCTAGATGGTCAAATCTGGGTTGAGTGTATGGGGGCGTTTTGTTCTTGTTTTGGTATTTTCTGGGCAGCTGTTCTTGATGTTCTTGGATGCAACTGACATAGGGATAGTTTAGATCTTGTGTGAACTGAGTGGTTTGGGTTTTAGGGTTTGTGATGGCTAGCGTCGTAGAGATCTCGAGCAGTGAGAATTCCAGGTCTGACGTGTCGCTCAATGTTAATGTTAATGTCTAAAAGTTCAGCGGTAGCTAAACCTCAGAATCATATTCGCCATTCTCTTGGCTTACGGTATGCGCCTCAACCTAGAAAAATGCTTCTTTGGCATCACCGCCAGCAAATTTCTAGGTTACATAGTCAGTGAATGGGGCATAGAGGCCAACCCTGACAAGGTACAGGCCATCATCAACATGAAGGCTCCAGAGTGGAAGAAGCACGTTCAGAGCCTCCAGGGCAAACTAACCGCCCTTTCTAGGTTTATCTCCAGACTCACTGACAGATGTCTCCCATTTTTCAAATTCCTAAAAACAACCCACAAGAAGGTCATAAACTGGAACCCAGAATGTGAGGCGGCGTTCCAGAGCCTAAAAGAGTACTTGGTAGCAGTCCCACTCCTTTCCATTCCTGTGCAGGGGGAGACACTATATATATACCTAGCGGTATCACAGTTAGCGGTAAGCTTCGCCATTGTCCGGCAGGACAGCCAGGATGCGCTCCCCGTATTCTACGCTGGCAGAGGCATGAAAGGGGCTGAAACAAGATATCCCCCCTGGAGCAGCTCGCTCTTGCACTCATCGTCGCAGCTAGACGCCTCCGCCAGTGCTTTCAGGCCCACACAATTCATGTCTTAACAAACCAACCGCTGAGGCAGGTAATGCAGAACCCTGAACACTCTGGGTGCCTCAGCAAGTGGGCCATCGAGCTCAGCGAGTTCGACATCGACTACAAAACAAGAACCGCCATAAAGGGCCAGGCGGTGGCGGACTTCATTGCTGAGCTCACCGAGCGACAGGTTGAACCAACATAGGGGCAGAGTCCAGCACGGAAATGATAACCGCTGAAGAACCAGCCCCCCAGCAATCGGACTGGAACCTACACGTGGACGGCTCCGCTTGTGCCAAGGCTAGCGGCGCCGGAGTCATCTTGACAGGGCCAGGGGGACTGAACGTGGAATACGCGTTAAAGTTCAATTTCAAAGCCTCAAACAATATGGCGGAGTATGAAGCGCTCATTGCCGGCTTACTCCTAGCCATCGATTCAGGAGCTGATAGTGTCAACATATTCAGCGACTCCCAGCTTGTCGTTAACCAGGTCAATGACAGTTTCCAGGGCAAGGACCAATAGTTAGCGGCATACTTGGGGTACGTCAAAACGCTCATCAAAAAGTTCAAATTTCACACCATCACACAGATCCCCAGGGAAAAGAACGCCAAGGCTGATTCACTGGCAAGACTAGCAACCGCCCAGCCACACCAAAGTCCAGCGGACACAAGGGTGGAGTGTCTTGACATGCCAAGCATCACAAAAACCCTAGCGGAGATCTTCAACATTGAGGTCAACCCTAGTTGGATGGACGAAATCATCGAATACAAGCGCACTGGGACACTGCCAAAGGACAAAGTCCAAGCACGACAGCTCAAGTGGAGAGCAACCCGCTACAACATCCAGAATGGCAAGCTTTACCGCCAGGGCTTCACTCACCCCAACCTCCGGTGTCTAACCCCAGTGGAGGGAAAGGTCGTCTTGGAAATGATACACGGCGGGGAATGTGGAAACAACTCGGGCGCTAGATCCTTGGCCAATCGCACAATGCGACAAGGCTACTTTTGGCCCACGCTCGGTGACGACGCCAGGAGGGTATTAAGATCTTGCCACAAATGTCAACAATATGCTGATCTCCCACATGCTCCGGCAGAACCACTATCGATCATCATTGGTCCATGGATTCACTCCACGTGGGGCCTGGACTTGATGGGAAAGTTCCAAACCGCCAAAGGCCAATACATCATTGTTGCCATCGACTACAATAGTAAGTGGATAGAGGCGGAGCCACTAACGGCAATAACTACCGCCAAGGTAACACACTTCCTCTGGAAGAACATCTACTGCCGCTATGGGGTCCCCCACACAATCATCACAGACAACGACACATAGTTCAACAATAAGGAACTCATATCTTTCACCGCTAACCTGGACACCAAGATGAGTTTTGCATCTGTCGTTCACCCCCAAACCAACGGCCAAGTCGAAGCAGCAAACAAGATAATCAAGAAGCTGCTAAAAAAGAAACTCGACGACGCCAAGGGTTTATGGGCGGAGAAGCTGTAGGAAGTTCTGTGGGCCATCAGGACTGCCCCAACTTCCGCCACTGGTGAAACACCATTTTGCATGATGTTCTGAACTGAAGCCGTCCTACCTATTGAGGTAACTCAACCTACCGCTAGAGTCGAAGGCTACTGCCCTAAGACCAACGGCGAAGGCATCAACCTCGACAGGGACCTCCTAGAGGAGAAACGACACAAGGCCCATCTGCACAATTTGCAAAACAAACAGCGAGTATCGCGTTTCTACAACGCCAGGGTCAAGGCCCGGAACCTCCAACTGGGGGACTGGGTAATAAAGGAGGTCATTCCACCGCCAACGGCACTCCGCCCAACTTGGGAAGGTCCATACAAAATTGTGGAAGTCGTTAGCCCCGGCACCTTCTGCTTAATGGATAAGGATGACGTCACAACGACCCACCCTTGGAATACCGAGCACCTTCAGTATTACTACAAATAGTCATACCGCTACCCTAGAGTATCTTGGCTTAGCTAAATTTTTGACTCAATATTTAGCTAAGGGAAGCTACCCAACGGGTATAACCCCGCTTTTTGTAAACGCTGACATATCAGCTATCAATTAAATGAGGAATTATTCAAACCATTGTCACCAAGTCCAAGCACAAGAATCAACTGGCAACGCCAACAATATTCGGCGGACTACGTTCGCTACATCGTGCACTTGGAACAATTTTAATCCCTTTAATGTTTCATTGAGCCACAAAACAGCAGTCAAAACTCTAGCGGTTCATAAATATTCAAACAATGCAATCAGCAAACATATCCACACTTGGAAAAATTTCAGAAACAAAATACCAATTGTATATTGGGGGTCGGGACTCCCAGCCCAAAGTTCGTCACAGTACAAAAAGCCCTAGCAGGCACTAACAAAAAAAAAAAAAGAGGGGCATCAGCGGCACTACATAACTATGGAGATCTTCAAGGATTCTGGGGAGCGGCGGCGACTTCCTCGCCCTCCGGTGGCGGCTGTTGCTCGGCCAAACGGTTCGTCTGATCGGACCCACGAGCGGTAGGGCTCGGTGTTATAATGGTACCATCTGCTCGAGTATGGGCGGCCAGAAAGCCAGCACGGGAGACCTCAGACTGAGTAGGAGGGGGGGTCCGCTGAGAGTCGTCCGCCGGACGAACACCGGTCTCTTCGCTACCTGAACGGGCACCCTCAGCCTGAACGAGAACCACACCCTTTGCGGGCGGTGCGTTCTGGCCTGATGGCCCAGTGGGCTGGGACGCCTTCACCCAGTCGATGGCGCCCTTCTGGTTCAGCAGTTCCACGTTGGCAACGGCACCGGCCTTCGCCGCCTCGGTCATCGCTTTTTTGTATTCCGCCGACTGCTTAAACGCCTCCACAGCAACAGTCGCCGCGCGGTCTCCCTCTGACGCCCTCTGTATTTTACTTGACAGGTAGCGGAATCTTTGAGAACATTACAAGTATCGGTCCGCCTATCGGACCAGCATTAGCAAAGGTTTAGCTACCGCTGAACTTTTAGACATTAACTGGGACTGAAGTGTTTTATAGTCAAAAGCTCAAGGACTAAACAATATTTAGTCCATTTAGTTGCCCTAGACGCGTTGTGTTGTAATTTTCTTTTCTATTCAAAAAAAAAAAAGCACTCCCTTTCAAGGATTCAAATTTCGGTTTCGGTTTCGATTTCGATTTCGGTACACTTCAAATTAAGAAAATCTCGGAGAAAGTTTCGATTTCGGTTAAAAATAAAGAAATCACATTAATTACATTTATAAAATGATATTTTTGAATGAAACTTTTACATAGACTAAACTAATCTACAATAAATCTATTTACAATCTAACCTCTCTAAAATTATACATTATAATAGAATTATGATATTTAATATGGACGAGTAATTAACTAGTAATGTAGTAGGTTGTTAAACTAGTGTTTTTATCTATGTGTAATTATAAATGTGTTGTATATTGATAATGTGAATGTGATTTACTTTTTTTTTTTTATGGCTAGAACCAGTGGGTGTGGGAAAGGGGGGAGAGCGGAATGGGAGAGGGGGAATATAAAAGCTACTACGATGTGGTTTGATCTAGCTGGTTGAATTGCTTTCATTTAGTATCATACAATACTGCTCCCAAATACATGAATTTTAGAAATAATTTTGGAATTTCACAAGGGTATTGTATGTGTGTTGATCTCTTCCCACATTCAATCCATATATAGGATATTGTGGAATTACCCAATATGGTGTTTCATTCTATGAAGCAAACGACATTTGAGACAAAGCAAATAGTTGTTATGGTTGGAGCATTCAACTTTGTAGAAGATAAAAAGGTTTTTTGTTGTATTCAACTTGATTGCAAAAAAAAAATAAATAAAAAATAAAAAAATCAAAATTTCATGTTTTCTCTATGAAAGTACGAAGTAAAAAATTCATTGTTGGTGACATTTCAGACTACAAAATTTCAGTATGAATTTATAAATATATTTTGTGTGTGTAAATACTTCAGAAATTAAGAATTTCGTGGAAATGTACGGAAAATTTTGAAAAAATTTGAGAAACTGTTGACCGAAATGATATAACATATGAATTTCATTTCAGTATTTTAAAATTACTGAAATTTCGACTGAAATTTCGGCAGTTCCAGAGAAATTTAAAACCTTGCTCCCGTTGCAAAATGGTTAGGCCTGGAAAATGTTAGGACTTGGGCCGTTAGTTGGGGCGGTCCTAAACTCTAACCAAGACTTCATCGTGAGTTCGTCACCAAGTCTCTTGAAGACATAATTTTCCCATCAAACATTACGTTTACCTATTGCTGTTTCTCGCTCTCTCATTACCTCTTTGAGTTATGAAAACCGAGCTTATCTTGTAAACTTGGGGTTGTGCCTCTGTTTGGAAAAACAAGCGTCGAGTTCATTCTTTTCGAAGGTACGATTCACTTGGCCTAGTGGGTTTCCATTGTTTTGATCAGAAACCAATTGGGTATCTGAGTTCTCAATAATCTATGCTAACTGCACTCTCATTCATGGAGGTCTCTCTGGTTTATTACGGCTATTATATGCTCAAACTTGATTGAATGAACTGACAAAAGCATGTTCGATATTTAGTGTTGCAATTCGAAAATCGAAATTGGTTTAATGGCAAAAGCAGGGAGTACTCTTTTTCTTGAAGATTGGCTGAGAAGTGTGAGTGGCTATGGCAATAGCTTCAGCTCTAGAAACTACTCAGCCTCATCTGCAAGAGCCATAATTCAAGCTTGGGCTGAGCTTAGAGATTCCCTCCAACACCAATCATTTCAATCCCATCATCTTCAATCTCTAAAGACTCTTGTCAATTCACAGACTTCTCTTCATGTTGCTGAGCCCCAAGCAAAGCTTCTGCTTTCAATTCTGTCATCTCCAAACCTTTGTCTTCCTCATGAATCCTATACTCTCTTTCTCAGGCTCCTCTATATATGGGTGAGGAAATCTGCCAGACCCTCTTCGGTTCTCGTTGATTCAGCTGTGGAGGTTCTTTCCAACCTATTTTCTTCAACTCAATATGAGTCGAAGAAGAGTCCAGGACTCTTTTCTGAAGGTGTTCTCCTTTTGGGGTCCTTTTCTTTTGCGCCTTCAGCGTCTGAAAACTCGAAAACCGTCTGCTTAGAGCTGCTCTGTAGGCTGTTGGGAGAGGAGTATCAGGTGCTTGGATCATTTAGTGGACTAATTCCAGAAGTGCTTGCTGGAATTGGGTATGCTTTATCTTCTTCCAAGAGTGTTCATTTTGTTACAATTTTGGATTTTGTGTTGAGTATTTGGGGTAAGGAAAGTGGCCCTCAGGGAACCGTTTCTCATGGGCTGATGGTTCTGCATTTGATGGAATGGGTATTGTCTGGTTTGAGCAATTTTCGTTCTGTAGAGAAAATTAATACTCTTTGTAGGGAGGCTTTAGAGACCTCAAAACCAAACTATGTTCCATTCGCGGTTGTCATGACTGCAGCTGGAGTACTGAGGGCTTTGAATAGATCTGTAGTGAGAGGTCTTGCGCTGGATACTATTTCCAAACTGAGGATGTCTGCAGAAGATCGGATAGAGTCTGTAGCAAGAGAGTTAATTTCAATAATGAGAGGATTTACGAGTTTAAGTTATGATCACACAGATAGTCTTTTGCTGCAGTGTGTTGCAGTTGCATTGGCTCGAAGTGGTGTTGTCTCTTCTCGTGAGCCTTTGTTTATCTGCCTTGCTTCTGCATTGTTGACTCAAATATTTCCCTTGAGACGTTTGTACATGAAGGTATGGGAATCGATGCATAGCAGTTCAGCCGTACTGAGGATCAATGAGGTCAAAGAGCACCTTGAAAGCATGACTTTTAAGGAAGCAGGGGCCATAACTGGTGTTTTCTGCAATCTGTATGTTTCAGTAGATGAAAAAAGCCAATACATAGTGGAGAATCTTATATGGGATTACTGTCAACGTATATACATGGAGCACCGACAGGTCGCTTTGATTCTTCGTGGTAAAGAGGATGAATTACTTGGAGATATGGAGAAAATTGCTGAGTCTGCTTTTCTTATGGTTGTACTTTTTACATCGGCAGTCACAAAGTACAAGCTAAATTCAAAATTTAACCCCGAAACTCAATTGGATATATCAGTTCGAATACTTATTTCATTGTCTTGTGTTGAGTATTTCCGGCGCATTCGTTTACCAGAATACATGGATACTATTCGAGGTACCGTTGTGAGTGTTCAGGAAACTGATTCTGCTTGTGTGTCTTTCGTAAAATCCATTCCAGCTTATGTTGACTTGACACAGGGTCCAGGTATGATTTAGTTGCTAGTTTAGCTTTAGACTTCATGTTAACCTTTTACTTTTTTTTGCAATGAAGTTCTTAAGTTTAGGTTTTCTCAAACTCATCTTTACTATAATATTTTCATTTGATTACTAATTGTAAAGTGGTCTATCAGATTTTTCTTTCCTACGGAAAATGGAATATGTGTGGTCCAGTGATGAGGTTCAAACTGCTCGCATTTTGTTCTACTTAAGAGTCATTCCAACTTGCATTGGACGAGTGCCTAGCTCTGTATTTGGAAAAGTGGTTGCTCCAACTATGTTCTTGTATCCTATACTGAATAACTTAAGCTTTGGGGACCTTTTATATTGCATATATTGAACAATTTGATTCCTTATTACAAATCCAATCAGATATATGGGACATCCTAATGGAAAAGTAGCTAGAGCGTCACATTCTATTTTTTCAGCATTCATATCTTCTGCCAAGGATTCTGATGAAGATGAAAGGGTGTCATTAAAGGAGCAGCTTGTTTTCTACTATATACAGAGATCACTACTGGTATCTAAATCAAATAAGCACTATAATTGTTAAATCGACCTTCTTCAATTAAAGCTACCAGAAAGTAAAAGTTTTTCTTTGAGTGCAGGAATATCCTGAGATCACTCCTTTTGAGGGAATGGCTTCTGGAGTTGCAGCTGTGGTTCGACATCTTCCTGCTGGAAGCCCAGCTATATTTTATTGTATCCATTGTCTGGTTGAAAAAGCTAATAGGTGCAATAAAGACTTTGCTCAGCAGGCTGATATGTGGAAGAACTGGCAAGGAGAATCGGAGCCTTGCAAGAAAATCCTAGATTTGCTTTTACGACTGATTTCTCTTGTTGACATACAGGTAAGCTGAATTTTGTATCTTTTACTACCATATGCTTTGGTTTCCTCTGAAAAATTATTTCTTCATTTTGTTTTTCATGTGATACCTTGGTTTCAATGCCTGGTTTGTTTGCAAAATACTCGGTATAGAATTAATTATTATGACATCCCTAATATTCAAGAGGGAATCATTCATAATCCACCCGGAGCATTTCATGTCTAGATCAGCAAATGTTGATGGAATAAAAGATTGTAGGCCTTCTTCTCTATCAACTTTGGTTTTCAAACTTACTGAACATTAGAACTTGTTCAGGTACTGCCAGACTTGATGAAGTTGTTGGCACAGCTGATCGCCCAACTACCCAAAGATGGCCAGAATATGATTCTAAATGAGTTATATTCACAGGTGGCAGAATCTGATGATGTAACACGCAAACCCAGTTTAGTTTCTTGGCTGCAGTCATTGTCTTACATTTGTTTTCATGAAACGAGTGGAACTGCAGCCTCTAAAAAGTTGGGAACTGAAGAAACCATCACCTCTATGCAGACTCCAGATTCATTAAGTTATACTAGCCTAAATGCTCGACTATGACTATGTGTGCTGCTGGCTACACTGTATTGAAAAAAAAAAATGGAAAAATAGATAATTAATCATGAACACGTGCCTCTACAATGCAATAATTGAAATTACCACTTGCAGCTCTTGTGAAAGTGTGAAACAATATAGAGTATTGAGTTTGTATTTTCTCTCATGATGTTGGAATTTGATTGATGGTACATTTTCATAGGAGGGAGAAGACCACAGTTTCTTTATACGCAAGTAGCTGTTTGGAACTTACTCTATAAAATAGTTGTGCTGTTTTCGTATTTTGCAAGTGTGTTAGAGACTAATTGGTGGTCGAAATAAAAAAGTAAAGAGAAAAATGTCAGAAGTGGGATTTGAACCCACGCCCTCGTTAGAGGACCAGAACTTGAGTCTGCCGCGTTAGACCACTCCGCCATCCTGACTTGATTGGTAATGTAATCTTTACCACTGAAAGAAAAGTATTGTTTTTTTTTTTTTGGAGAATGAGAAAAGAAATTGCTTGAAAAGAGCCGTTTACACCACCGACATTGCAGAAAGGCTTGTTTGAAAAAATAAATCGCTCAAGAGCTTCCCACGTTTTCTCTCTCAGTTCACAGAGATCAAATTAGCCTCACTTCACCACAAGGTTAATTTCTTTTAAGCTTCCCGCTTTCTTTTTCGTTTAATTATTCTCACTGCACTGTAAATAATTGAGTCGGATCTTGATTGTTTTCGATTTCAGATCTGGGAATAGTCTAGGGTTTAATATACTCTCTTCGCTCCATTCACTTCTCAGATGGATTGGAAATGCCAAATTGGTATTCGCGGTGGACTACGGCCAGGTTTCTCATCGTCGACGCCGATAACGTCCGCAAGGAATGCTGCCAGGACCGGTAACGATGCTATTGCTTACCTCAACCTTGTGGTGAGTTTCAGTTTCTTACTGCGTGTTTTTACTGGACTGGTTTTTTACTTTTTGACTGAGCTGAGCGGTCAAGTTTAGTTGATTTGGTTTTTTACTTTCTCAGCTTTTGATTTTTGTTTTTGTTTAATCTAGTTGATGCTCTTATTGATGTATGTTATGTTTAGTGGATTGTATTGATCTTTGAATTGGAAGTCATCTTGTTTCTCATTCTAGTGTATCACATCTAGGGTTCAGTCTGTCGTTTGTGTCCTGCTTTTGATTCTGTGATATAATCTGACTTAGCTATATACATAGCACTCGGCCTTCGATTTGAGAATTGAGTATTACAGCGTACAGCTTTCTCTCTGCTTAATACGGATTAGAGATAATGTGATGTTCGTTAGGCATTATCCCAATGATGAAAAATTTAGTAATCTGAGAGACATGCATGAAATTACAATTGGAAGATTGGTGCTCCCTCATGCAAAGCTTATTGCCATAAATTTTGTTGGGGTTGAGGAACTTCTTTTGATTGTGTTCGTGCTGTCCGGGTGGAAATCAGGCATTCCTGAGGGATTTTATTTTGTTCCCTTTTGTGATTTCCGTTTTCAGAAATAATATGGTTATGAGTTTTAGAGAATTTCTTTCACAAATTTTTTTAACCTGTGAGGGAGCTACATCATGAATCTATGATTAGGCTGCTCACAACCTCAATGCAACTGCTTCTCCCTATAAAAGATGATAATGCATGGTACAACATGGACAGGAGCAGGGTGAGAATGCTGGAAAGATGGATGTATACAAATCTGGCATTTTGTTTCTGAGAACATTTTTTACTGCTGTAGGTGGATAAAGAATACTTCCTATATGTTTTGAATTGTTCTTAGGGCACATGGAGGCTACCAAGTGGAAGAAGTGTCATGCAGGGATTTCTTTGTTTGCCGTGAATGCAGGGGAGTGCTCAGATGAAATGGTAGTGCTAGTGCGTGATTCAAGTTTGGACTTTAGATATACTGATACACAGAAATATAAATCTGAATTACTACTTTATTGCACGTTTTATAGTTTACGATTTTTGGTTGGTAACTTAGTATGTGGTCCATTCTATTACAGCAGGTAATTAGGAGAGACTGTTTGGACCAAGTTACTGCCATTATTCTGAAGTCATTCAAAGATCCTCATCCTCGAGTTTGTTGGGCAGCTTTTAATTTTATGCAACAGCCTACAAATCGGGTTCAGGCAATACAAATCCTCTATCATTGGAGGTTTCACTATGCACTAGACGCCACAGTTGACCATCACCGGAATCCAGGAGTTAAGATATCACTTTTGATTGGTTATGATTCATGAATTGTGTGCTTTAAGCTACTTGGTGTCTGATTGCACATTGTGTGTTATGTTTAATCACACATGCCTTCATGCCAGTCACTATGGTCGTGTCTCATCTTTGCTAGATATAACTAATTCCCTACTCAGCTTTATTGTCAAAGATCCCCTTTCCTTATACAAATTACAACTTCTTTAAAACACGCATATTACTGATATTAGCATCTTATAAGGATATCGCCAGCCTCCTAGAGGGGTCGTTGGTATGAGTTGTTGATCAAGGACCCTTGATACCAAGTCTAGAAATTGGACTCAATGAGTCAAGGTGGGCAATGCATAGGGAGTTGTTTGATCGAAATATTGAAGGAAAAATCTGCTATCCACCTAGGGTGGATGTCACGCCCCGAATTTTGAATAACCAATTCAAAATCCGAAACATGAATAATAACAATTACATATAATGTTATGAATTTTTTTCTCAGAAACAGACACACCTCACACCACTCAATATTACATAAACCAAATTCTCAAGTTATTTATTACAGCACACTCTCACTAAATCAAATTGTAAGGCTCAAAAGAGCATAACTCACCTCACAAATACAAGTGCTGTAAATCAAATACTAATACTCTAAACTGCACGATCACCGCCCTGGTTCTCCTGACCTGTAGGATTATCCGCTACACCGTTTGAATAGTGTACCGGGATTGCAACAACACAAAACCCGGTAAGCTTTTTGAAAGCCCGTATGAGTAAATTTAAGAATTGCACAAATTAAGTTAACAATTTCAACTCAAGTATTTCTTAGCATAAGTAATTGAAGTGCACAACATCACTTCAAGCATCAATCAACTCACATCTCACAATGATCACTAAGAAAAACAACAAAACTTTTCTTATCAATTCAAGTTCCACTGAACGACTAAGAAAGAACAACCTCGCACTTTCTTTTACACTAAAAATATATCATGGGTGCAATAATACTATGTATCCCCCAAGAGGTATATTGTACTCAAGGGCGCAATAACACAAAGTCATCCCCCAAGCAGTACGTTGCACCCAAGGGCGCAATAACTCGCAGTTATCCCCCAAGAAGTACAATGGCAGACAGACTAGAGCTCTAACTGAATCGTAACCTGTCACCTCGGCCAAGGTTCAATCTTACGATAATAACTGCCTCAATCATCAATGTGATAAAAGTAATCGACTCTATCATTTAATCAATCCACACGACTCAATTATCACACTTTACTCAATTACTCTTCATCAAAATCAAAATCAACTCAACAATATACTATAATTTATATTTTTGAAAGAGTAATGCTTGGAACGGTAAATCAATCAAATCAATTCCACACTTCCCAAATGCCACACCATCCAATATATTTTCCACGTAAATATATATATACGTAGTCACCCTCACAGGAATGACCACTAATACCAACTATAGTTCACAGCAACAAAAATCAAGAAATTCATTTTATAGTTTAAATACATTTTACTTACCTATGGACCGTAGTTGAACAAGTCCATATAATTTAAAACAAATATTTATTTCCTTAAAAACAATTTCCACAAATTCACAATTGAATATAAATCACTAAATTTCGGTTTGTAAATGAACCATGTGCGATTTACTCACCTCTAATCCAGCTGCGTCTTCTTAATAGCTCAAACAACGATTTCACGAATCGTCCGCCAAATCAATCTGTCGATTACCTAATCCAATATGATCTTAACTTAGCCAACAACTCATAAACATACTTAAACGACGATCCAACGGTCGCATCGAAATTAAACGATGATCCAACGGTCGGATCCTCACAGATCGCCCTTAGGATCATCCTTCTAAATTATCACGAAGATCCAACGGTCACATCTTCTTGAATCGCCCTTACAAACATCTCCACAAACATATACGAAAATCCGACGGTCGGATTCTCACGAATCTCCTTTCGAATCACCATTTCACAATTATACGAAGATCCAACGGTCGGATCTTCGCCCATGACCACACAAAATCATCGGGACAGTCATACGATCAACATATCAAAACTACAAGTCCATCGGACGGTCCAATCTTCACAGATCACAAATCGAAATCGATCGAAACATAAAAATTCATAACTTAATCATACGATACCAAAAAATTGCGTATAATATATCAAAATGATCGTATTGAAGTATAGAATCTAAAAATGCACAGAAACTGTTCTTGTGACCCCCGGAGGTGGCCGAAAAGGGCCGCCGGAGTTAGTGGCAGAGCCGCCGCCGACCACCACCAATGGTGTCGGGGCCGGCTGCTCTTCTTCGTCTCATCAAGCTTAACAACTTTCCTAACTAGCATGTAAGCTGGAAATGACTGGAAGGGGTCGAAATTACCTAGAACCAGTCGAGGTGGCCGGAAAATTTGCAGAAACCGGCGAGCTCCAGTTCGACGTAAAAAATTCCACCACTCGCCTCGATCCCTTCTGGAGACTTGTTCAGAAACTCAAAGCGAGTTCACCAGGCCAAGAATCACAAGGAATGGTGGTCTGTAACTCGAGATATCCGGATCAAAAGGTTGTTTTTCGATCTAAACGGGTTGAGCTCTGACGAACGTGAAATCGATCTACCCAGGTCCGGTACTTCTTGGTACTTGTTCAGAAAGTTGAGGCGAGTCTAATGAGCCAAAGATCAAGAGAATTGGTGGCCTGTAGCTCGAGATATCGAGATCGACTCGAAATCGGCTCAAATGGAGCCGGGTCCTCCGCCGCCGCTGCCGGCCGTGTTACGGCGCAAGGCTTCCACTGGCAGCTGTGCAAGGTCGAGGCGAAGCTAAGGGAGGTGGTCCGACGTCGTGAGGTGGCCTGAGGAAGGAGAGCTCGGTCGGCAAAGCTTGCTCTGTTTTCTTCTGGGCTCGGACGCGCGAAAGGGAGAGAGAGAGAGAGACTTTTCTGTGCTTGCCTACCACCTTCCACCAATTCGCATACAATATAAAAGAAACAAAGCAGAAGCACTACTTCCCACTGTCGCTCAAAACACGGAACACGCCACACAATTTTTATTAAAAGTAATCGCCACTACTATAGTGCCAAAACTAGAAAAATTCGACAATTTAATTATAGTAAGTGGCAATTGATTAATCCTTGCTCTCCGCTTGGTACGGCATGCTGCTGCACACACACATAATTGAACACTCGAACTTTATTCTTTTGTCTTCTTGTTCAACACTTCTAGTGGACCACCAAGTTTTTGCTTTGATTGAAAATTGAGGTTATTACAGTGGATATCATCCTGGGGCAATTTACCGTTGATCTCTGGCTGAGTGGATCTCGAGCAATGATGGCCTTCCATTTTCTGTTATTGTGAACTGGTCGTTAACGTTAGTGTGAGTTTGTGAAACAAAAAGTAGGACCGACCTTGAGAGGTAGAAACAAATGGAGGGTAACTATCTATCGACGGCAAACTCATCTCCTCCAATTGATAAAAGTTTATTACCATGAAAATCTAGTTCAAAGACTTCAACAACAGTTTCGTAATTCGCAAAGATCAATTCTCACATCTACTCCTTCTCTCCTCCGCCCAAACCATCACCAACCCTGCCGAGATCCTATCCAATTCCGGTACCAAATCCATATCCCTCGCAATCCGTGGTCTCCCCGTCGTCGTCGCCGGAATCAAGAAGTACCAATGCAAGGACTCGGCCAAGAAGTTTTTTTTTTTTTTTTTTTGACTTTGTCAAGGGGAACCCAAAGGCTTCCTAGGCCCAAAATAAACCCCTTCGGCGCATGTGAAATGCTCCAACTGTGCATTGCAGCACAGTGTCTGGCCACTTTGACAGCTTCGGGGTTCGAACCTAGGTTGGGGAGCACACCCAACTAGGCAAGAACCACTAAGCCACTTGCAGTGGTTTACTCGGCCAAGAAGTTGAGGGTGAAGCCAAATCGTGTTTGATTTAGAATATATAGACTTCAGACTTAAATTTCAAGCGGATTTGGTGGGTGAACAGTTGGACAAATGTGTAGTAGATCGACAATGATTTCACGGGGTTTATGGAGAGGAGGTCGAAGAAGCTGAGAATAAAAATACTCCGAAGCACATAGAGATAAGCAGTCCCATGAAAAAGCAACCTCGGAATATCGAATTTCGCAGCGGCGTCAGTAGCCAAGTAAAGAACATGTCAGCTACAAGGCAAGTCGGTTTGAACTCCTTGAGAATCTCCTCGAGCGGTGCTTGAAGCAAGCATGTGGCTTTGAAGAACTTGTTGGCTAATTCCGGCTGGGTAATGAGTCGAGATTCTCACAACCTTTTGGCAGACCAGCCTCTTCACTTGGGAACTCAATGGCCTTAATTTGTATGACCCCAGAACAAGGTTTCCTTGATAATAAAAGGATTAAATTCAGTTTAGTCCCTCAAGCTTTAGGCCAAACATCAGTTTGGTCCCTCTTTTTTTTTTTTAATCAAACTCATCCCTGATCTCTCAAATTGCATCAACCTCGTCCAAAATTTGAATTTGACTCGGAAGATGACGTCATGCGCTGAGCTGGAGCCGACAAGGAGGTCCCACATTTCTGATTTTGAACCCACAAGAAGGGCAAAATGGACATTTCAAATTTAATTTAATTTCAAAAAAAATTTTCTCTTATTTTCTCTCCTTTCTCCCTCGCACAATCTGAAACCTCCTCTCTCTCTCATTCCCAGCCACCATGAACACCGGCCGGCCACCATTAAGCTCTGCTCACAAGCTCCCACTACCCACTACCCACCACCTCAACCAAACTCCACACTCTCTCAGAACCTTGTGGGGGTTATAGCAAGTATTTGAGCTACTGGTTCTTGATAAATTACAGGTTTTGGGCGAGATATGGCAGGATTTGATAAACTATGATCACTGCAAATAAATCCAACAAAGCAGAAAAATGCCACAATCAACTACTCGATCATAATCAATCATCCAATCAACAATAACAGTATGATCTAAACATACAAATTTGTCTACGAAAACAAAAGTTCTAATTTGGAGCACAAGTCAAAGAACATTCAATTCTGTTTATGATATGAAGGCCTAAGAAATTCATGCACAGTTTAAACAAGAAAATTAGTTTGTAGTTGACAAGCAAAGCATACATTGACACTAAATCTGGCGACGGAAAATCAAAAATTCCAGTAGATTTGGGCTGCGACTGAGGAGGTAGACTCTGTTGCTGAGGCTGAGGAGGAAGCAGTTTCCGATATCCACTGTGATCGGATCGTTCGCCATCTGAGCAAACTGCTCCAATCCCAACCTTCTGATCCTGCGCTCTATTCCCACCGCGACTACTCCCACCGCCGTCTTCCACGTGGACCCGAATCGGAGGCAAATTGGCCAGCGACGGAGACGATGATGTTGACCCAAACGACTTCTGATCCTGCAATTTGCCGCTGCAGAAACCTCCGCTTCTCCTCCTCTCGAATCTGAATTGTTCGCGGCGCCGCCGCCGCTGTAGTCTAGGCCAAGCAAGCAGTTAACAGAGGTGGAGTCGGAGAAGCCACGGTTGAGCATCGCTGATTCGAGAGGTCTGCGAGCGAAGTGTTCCTGTCCACGACGACGATTCGAGTGTCGCCGCCGGCGTTCCACAACGACTTGTCGTGCGGCCGCGGCACGATGTGGAGCCAGTCAGGGTAGTGAGTCTGGAGTGGCGGCTGGGAATGAGAGAGAGAGTAGAAAGAAAGAGAGGAGGTTTCAGATTTGTGCGAGAGAGAAAGGAGAGAAAATAAGAGAAAAAAAAATTAGAAATTAAATTAAATTTGAAATGTCCATTTTTCCCTTCTTGTGGGTTCAAAATCAGAAATGTGGGACCTCCTTGTCGGCTCCAGCTCAGCGCATGACGTCATCTTCGGAGTCAAAGTCAAATTTTGGACGAGGTTGATGCAATTCGAGAGATCAGGGATGAGTTTGATTAAAAAAAAAAAAAGAGGGACCAAACTGATGTTTGGCCTAAAGCTTGAGGGACTAAACTGAATTTAATCCATAATAAAAATACTCAGCCCAGTTAAACTAAACAGAAAACAATAAATGGCATTTAACAACGGTGCAATGGCTGAAGGCACATAGTATTAGGGGAGGGCAGCTCAGGTTCGAGACACCCCATTCTCTTCTACATTTTTTTTTGTCCTTTTTTCTTTTTCACAAAATATAATAAATTGAATTTGTTACCAAAAATTTGTTAGATATTGTTTCTCGTTTCGACTACATTAGTAAATAAAAAAATAATGAAAAGAAATTTTTTTAAATAAATAAATAACTTTTTCAATTAACGTTGACTTGATTAAATTTTATTTATAATTAAACATTTTAAGTGTTTAGAAAAATTAACAGTCAAAGTTAAATCTCTCCAGTTGTTGTACATGGGTAATAGAGGTATACAATATGAGAATTGGTCATGAAAAGTGCTCTTATAGTATTCATGATGGATTGGCAAATTGTGTTTTAGTGTTTAGAGTTAATGAGATATTGTGGTTGACTGAGTGGATTGTTGTTGAAACAAAGTCGAAAAATAGATAATATTTTAAAAATGAGCATAAAATATTTCAACCATTGCATCCAACAGTCGGTTTTCCGAAGTCTTGATAAAGTTACCCTTAAGCCCCGTTTGGTTGACCGGAATGTTACGGTGGGAAAATGAATTGCACTAATTTTCCTTTCAAGGATGGAATGAAATTTATTTAGCATTTCCATTTGTGGTGTTTGGAAGGATTCAACACTTGAGATTAGAAAATGGTTTGAGAGAATTTATTTGTTAATGATTTTCCAATAATGCCCAATCGAATTAAATATGGAAGATTAAAAATGAATGAGTGGAGATAGGAATTATTAATTTACCAAATTTTATGAGGGGCTAAACAAGTAAATTTTCAATTCCGTTGAGTGAAGGAATTGAAATACCACACCATAGATGATATTTCTATTCCGCCTTTTTTATGGAATTGAACTCCGGTCAACTCATTTATTTTACTTTCCATTTCAGACTTATGACTTTTTTAGAATCGAAGGAGGTCAGCAATTTATTGAAATCGAAAAATTACAACGATACGATGCCAAAAGACATCAAGAAACAGTACGAAAAAGAAAATACATCTGAAATATAAAAACTTAAAAATGCAAGGAGCAGCAACGTCGAGACGCAGCGCTGATTTTACACTACGGACTGCAGCCGTGTAGTGAATTGAGTAGTCGGTGGTTTGACTACCCATCGAACTCCAACGCACAAATTGACAAAAATCAACTTGGCGTCGGAATGAAGACACTCTCCCACCTAAAGATCGAAGCCGGCCAAGGGTGTCAGAACATGGCCATGTTGGCAGACGATCTTTCACGAACAAATACCATAGAATTGGGTCCTGGATCCAATAGTAAATCACAGGAGCTCAAATCCATTCTAGCGAACCATAACAAGCCCACCAAAGATAGTGGGCCGCAGGCCAATACCAACCTCTACCCGGATCCCAGATCCGGCTCCATTTGCCAAGCCCACCCAGATCCCAGATCCGGATCCTGATACCATCCACCAGAAAACCAACGCCGTCACACACCGCATCTCGACCTTTGTCTCTGCCGCCGGTGACGCACTGAGTGTCCGCCATGCTGCCACACGATCGGGAGTCAACCGGCCAGAAGAGGTCGCCTGCACCACCAATCGCCGACCCATAGAATGAACGCGCCCGTACCATACATGAACAATCACCTACACCGCCACGCCCACTGCGCCTACGCCGGCGGTCACTGCTTGCCTTGAAGCCAACAGAATTCCCCTCAACCGCCACCCCACAAATCTGTTGCAGCAGTCTCAGAAGATCCGATCGGAGAAAGAAAGCTCCCAATCTACTCGACCACAGCCTACTCATCGTGCCATCAGCGCAGGGATGATCCGACCCGCTAGGACCACCGTGAGAGAAAGGGAACAGATTCAACCCTCTACCCGGATCCCACTGTAATACCCCGGAAAATCCAAATTAAATTCCGTGGATTTTTAGAAATGATTTCACGATAGTAGGAGCGAGTACGAAGCTTGGAAAAGTTGTGGAATTAGTTCGAACGATTTTATTTTCGAAATCGAACGTTATTTAGGGGCTCGTGGAAATTGACTTTTTATACATACGGAATTTGGGAAAACTTCCTTCATGAAAGTTGTAGAGCTCGTCGATACGATCTCGTGCATATGTGGAACACAATATTCGGAGTTCGTATGAATAAGTTATGAATATTTGAAATTTGGGAATTTTCTATAAATAGGAAAAATTTCTGATTTTTTCATTAAGGACGAAAAAAATCTAATTTTTTGCTAAACAGTCCCCGAAACCTCCGTTCTCTCTCCTCTCCCACGCGGCCGAACCGCTCGACCCGACCCGGCCGAACAACCCTCCTCCGGCGTCCTCCAGCCCCGGACCCGGACACCACCGTGATCGCCGCTCCACGCCCAGACGCCCTCCGGTGTCGTCTTGGCCCGCCGCTGCCCCGAAAGCTGGATCGAAGACACCCAGACGAGCGAAACCGACCCGGCCGGAAAACGTCGACGCCGGCGTTGCACGGGCCGATCCTTCCCATTTTCGTGATCTCCTCTTCCCCCTGATCATCCCCATGTAAGTCTTTCATCACGATTTTGAGTGTAGAACACTAGATCAAGGTTTGACTTTTACGACGTCCCTGATTTAATATGAAATCTGATCGGACGCACAGGAATAATCCGACTTCCAAGCTTGATCTAGGACGATCTAGGCCAAACCAGACTTAGCTCCAGGTATAGAAGTCGATCACCCTTTCATTTTGAACAAGTTTGTAGTTGGTCGCTTTGCCATCTGAGGTGGTTGACCCGGAGTTGACCGCCCACTGACCACCGCTTGTGGCGGCGCGTCAGACCATATTTCGAGTTTTCATTATCTAGGCGATGATCTATGCATCCATACGAGCGTTTTGATATATAACATGGTCATGTTAGAAAAAGTTGATAAATAGTGGATTTACGTTTTTACGTTACTATTTACGGTTTTTACGTTTTATCTTCGGTTTACGATCTGCGAAGATCAGACCATCGGTTTTGCTTCAAATTTAGATATGTTGATCGTATGACTGTACCGATGACTTTGTGAGGTCACGGGCGAAGATCCGACCATTGGATCTTCGTATAATTGTAAAACAGTAATTCGGAAGGCGATTCGTGAGAATCTGACCGTCGGATTTTCATATAAAATTATGGAGATATTAGTAAGGGCAATTCAGGAAGATCGGACCGTTGGATCTTTGTGATAATATTGGAGGATGATCCTAAGGGCGATCCGTGAGGATCCGACCGTTGGATCATCATATAATTTCGATCCGACCGTTGGATCATCGTTTAAGTACGTTTATGAGTTGTTGGCTAAGTTAAGATCATTATTGGATTAGGTGATCGATGGATTGATTTGGTGGACGATTCGGATTGATATAATTGGCTTTTTAGAAGACGCAGCTGGATTAGAGGTGAGTAAACCTCACGTGGTTCATATTACGAACTGAATAAATTTAATTACTTTATTTTTGTCGTAATTGTGTGAAAATATTTATGGAATAAATATTTTTTTTAAATCATATGGACTTGATCAACTACGGTCCATAGTTAAGTAAAATGATTTTATTATACAAATGAATTTCACGGTTTTTATGCTTGAACTATAGTTGGTATTAGTGGTCATCCCTGAGCGGATGATTACGTATATATATATTTATGTGGAATATATATATTGGTTGACGTGTGATTGGTGTGATGAAATGATTGAGACTGGATTGGATATTATTCAAGCTATTAATCTCGCATTTAATTGTTGAATAATGAAATGTTGATCCTGTGGTGTGAAAGCTATTTTATATGCCCAATTGTGAATATGTGGAAATTATTTTAAGAAATAAAGATTTGTCTTGAAATAATGTCTCTTTATGTGGGTGTACATATACATATATACGATCTATAAATCATAAAGATTGTATTTTGTGATTTTGATTATGTCTGAGAAGTACAATTGTGAAGCCGGGTGTTATCTACTACCCCGTGCTTAAGTGAATTACTGGTAAATGTGTTTTGGTGTTATGTGGAAGTTAGCCTTGGGCCCTAGTCCCTACAGATAGTGCACTATTATACTCTTAGGAACCTTGCTTTGTGCATACGGTTGCTTTGTGCATACCTTGAGTATACATACTTTGGATTTGTCCTCTGTATGCTGCGGCTTTCCCGTGCTTTGGTATTATGGACCCTAGCACGTGGATTTATGATTTGTTACCAGTCAACCTGGCTTTCCCGTGTTTTGGTATTATGGACCCTAACACGTTGATGTGCTCATATTTTCCTATATTTCTTTGCCTCTTAATCTTAGTATTTATGCTTAGTCCTCCTTATTTCGAGTCATTTATGTTGTTATAGTGTTTTTGTAGGCCTGTCTCATAAAGAGAAGAAAAGAAGTTAAAATGAGCTAACTAGGATTGAAAGACGCCCAGGTTCCAGAATCTGTCTCTGCAGAACATCCAACTTCGCCGAATTACTGGGAGTTACCCACATCGAATCAGACAATGACCCTTATATGCATGGAAAGCTACGGATGTCTATTTTCTGTAGAATTTTACGGATCTCGATTTCGATACTTCTGGAGAAAGTTATGATTATTTGAGTGAAGATAGGTCGGACAGGAAATCTGCTCGGGAATTTACAACCATTCGTGGAGAATTCAAGTTCCGTGGCACAAGATGGTCAATCCTAATGTTTCAAGGAAGTTAATTCAGATGAGGATTCAATGAGGAACTTATTCCTACTTTTACAAGAGATATTTCAAGCTTTTCCCATTCCAAATGAAGAAAGGAATCTAAATCCAAGTTTTACAAGGAAACATGAAGCCAAAGATGAGCAGAAATCTGCCCTATATAAGGGAGTACGAATTTACATGAGAAAGAGAGTCTCGGGAGCACAATGTAGACGCCTAAGGAGCAGAGACGACTCATCCATCTTCCCCATCTTTTCCCCTTCCATTCTTTTTATGTTTTTCCTATGTTTTATTTAGTTATATTTTGCTAAACCTTTTTCTAGAGTTAGGATAATGCCCTAGCATGATTTTTTATGTACTTTGATGTTTTATTGATGGATTTATAGTTTCTTTATGATGAATGCTTAATCACTATTTGAATTGATGCTTTATGTTTAAGTTTCTTTGATTGATCACCTTAGGGCTTTGCATATAGTAATTGGAAGACAAATTTGAAGCAGAGATGCAATATAATTTGATTAGCTTTTTGTGATTAAGTGTGGTAAATTACATTATTACTTGAGAAAGACTAATGGTTTGCTTGATTCCCTTGTTTTCTAAAGCGTAATGAGTCTTGCATGTTAAATTTATACCTGAGAAGGATAAACTGCATAGTTAGGATATAAGATCTTTACCCGAGAGGGAGAGCATCATACACTTAAGGAAAACTATGGTCTAGAGTACCTGAGAAGGACTTAGATACGGGAATTATCATCAAACGAAATAAAAGAATCTGTTAATTGCATCGAAACATAAATATGATTGTTAGTGGTTGATTTCGAAACCCTAGGTTTTATCATTAATATTTGTTTGTTTCTTTCTTTCTTTCTTTAATTTTCACATTATTTGTTTAGTCGAAAACCTTAAAACCATATCTTCTTTTGCTTGATTGTTTATGTGATTTTGTGTTTGGATTAATTAATTGAGTTAGGGTTTAAATTGATTATCAATCCTCAGTTGGAACGACCTCGTACTTGCACACTATACTAACGACGATTCGTGCGCTTGCGAGTTTTAATTAAAATTTCACAACAAGTTTTTGGCGCCGTTGCCGGGGATCGATGATTGATTTTGATTCTAACTTGATTACCAATCTGATTTTTTATTTTTTATTTTTATTTAGTTTCTATAATTTTTAGTTTTAAGTTTGCTAAATATTTATCTTTTTGTGTTTCAGGTTCTGTACCTGCCTTTGACGTAGATTCTGGACATCTTCCTGGAAGTTTTAATAGGCTTATTGCATATCACCAGAAAGCTACACGAGTCTAGTTTCCAACGCACTAAGCAGATCATCATTCTGAGCTGTGAGCTAAAAGATATTTGAGAAATACCAAGCAGTGCTCAATCTGCGCGGAAATTTTTCCTGATGACTTCTGCAATGTTTTTTGACTTCAACATCGGCTTCGTGCTAATCTTCACTAAATCCCAGGGAGCTCTAAACTCTTCTCTTTACTTTCTTGTTTTTATTATTATTATTATTTTTTTACTTATCTCTTTTCCATGCTTTTATGTGCATTGCATGCTTTAATTCTTTCAACATTGAGGACAATGTTAGATTTAAGTGTGGGGGAAGGGATTTTGATTTTTGTTTCTATTAGGTTGTTAGTTTAAAATTTTGTTTTCTTTGTTCTTTTTGCGTCTTTGTTTTTTGTTTTTGTTTTCTTGAGTCTTAGGCCTTTCAACAACTATGATGAGTATATATTTCAGAAATCATGGCTTAAGAGGATCATAAAATTGAGATGATGTTTGACTTTATTTTTTGGTTAACAAGGATGTATGATTGTCATATGTATGTGTAGTGGATGTGGTTGCTTACATGGTACAGAAAAGAGCATGTTAGGATAAGTTTTTGATTCATACATAACCTATGTGAGTTATTTAAGCCTATTTGCCTTTTCTTTGTTGAGTGTTGAATGAAAAAATATATGTCATCTTATTTTCTTGGCGATGATTTTGTTGATCTCATTATTCTTTCATCTTGATTGATTGCTTGCCATAGATTAAGTTTAATGGACTAGAGAATGCTAGAATTCACTCTTATACTTGTTGAGACTTTTATCAATATATGCTTGGACCTTGGAAAGGATAAAGGCACCCTAGGAAATTATCACCATTGCCAAATAAGCCTGTGTCCCTATTTGTGTGCACAAGATGTGCAACCCCCCTAGATAAACTCCTTTAAGCCTACATTAATTGAGCCTTTTCTTTCATCACCCTCATAATCCTTAAACCCTAAACCTTAGTATAGTTTTATCCTTACCCATGTTCTAAAGACTTAGTGGAGCTTATTTTTGAGACATACAAGAGGTTTTTTGGCGTCAAGAATGAAGATGGAGAAGAGAAGGAAGTTCAAGTGTGGGGGTAAGACTTGTCCATAGAAAAAATATATGTATCTATGTGCCGTGAAAAGAAGAGAAGAAGAAAAAAAAAATTGAAAAAAATTATATGTGACGGCAAAAGAAAAAATATGATAAGTGTTTATGGATTTTAGTCCCCTCATTGTGGATTTGGAGTTTGCTTTGAAGTGAAGGCCTATTCAAGAAAATTTGGTCTTTGTCCAATTCACAAGTGTTCAAAGAAAGTTTAGAATGAAGCATGAGCCAAACATGATGACATTTGGCCCTTTATAAAGACTTTGAAGGAGTCTATGACGTTTCTATTTGGTGGAATTTCAAGATTGTCTCTCTACATCAACAAGAGCTCTACTAGGTTTTTAGGATACTTTGTGATTTTTCTATCCCTTTGTTTCTATAAACCCTAAACCTTGGCCCCATTACAACCTTAATTATAAGACCTCTTTGATCCTTGAAAAGAGCAACCTTTGATCTGTGGAGATAAGTTATAAGAGTTGAACCTATGGCTTGGGTCCATTTGTGCAAGTAGTTGGTATCCTTCATGAGATCATACTTGAAAAAAAAATATTTTCAGAAAAAGCTTTTTATTTCTATTATATGTGAGCTATTTGTTTGTCTTATATATTATCTCTCTCACATATAACTTGAGTGAATATATGCTTTTGCATGAGCCGTGAATCTGAGAGAAGAAAGAGGGTAAACCGGTGAGGATTTGAGTCATAACTTGTTTGAAGCATGCTGAGATTAATATCACCAATGTTGCCCCCATGTCCTACATGTTTATATGTTAAGTTATATGTTTTTGTTAACTCTCGAATAAATGTTGGATTGATTCTTGGTTGTTGTGCTAATCTTGATGCCATGAAAGTTTGAGATTTCTAAGACTAATGTTGAAAGGCTTAGTGTGTTTTTGTTTGTTTTGTTTTGTGTTTGTGTGTTCTTAGTTTTTGTTGTTTTGCTCGAGGACAAGCAAAGTCTAAGTGTGGGGGTATTTGATGTGCTCATATTTTCCTATATTTCTTTGCCTCTTAATCTTAGTATTTATGCTTAGTCCTCCTTATTTCGAGTCATTTATGTTGTTATAGTGTTTTTGTAGGTCTGTCTCATAAAGAGAAGAAAAGAAGTTAAAATGAGCTAACTAGGATTGAAAGACGCCCAGGTTCCAGAATCTGTCTCTGCAGAACATCCAACTTCGCCGAATTACTGGGAGTTACCCACATCGAATCAGACAATGACCCTTATATGCATGGAAAGCTACGGATGTCTATTTTCTGTAGAATTTTACGGATCTCGATTTCGATACTTCTGGAGAAAGTTATGATTATTTGAGTGAAGATAGGTCGGACAGGAAATCTGCTCGGGAATTTACAACCATTCGTGGAGAATTCAAGTTCCGTGGCACAAGATGGTCAATCCTAATGTTTCAAGGAAGTTAATTCAGATGAGGATTCAATGAGGAACTTATTCCTATTTTTACAAGAGATATTTCAAGCTTTTCCCATTCCAAATGAAGAAAGGAATCTAAATCCAAGTTTTACAAGGAAACATGAAGCCAAAGATGAGCAGAAATCTGCCCTATATAAGGGAGTACGAATTTACATGAGAAAGAGAGTCTCGGGAGCACAATGTAGACGTCTAAGGAGCAGAGACGACTCATCCATCTTCCCCATCTTTTCCCCTTCCATTCTTTTTATGTTTTTCCTATGTTTTATTTAGTTATATTTTGCTAAACCTTTTTCTAGAGTTAGGATAATGCCCTAGCATGATTTTTTATGTACTTTGATGTTTTATTGATGGATTTATAGTTTCTTTATGATGAATGCTTAATCACTATTTGAATTGATGCTTTATGTTTAAGTTTCTTTGATTGATCACCTTAGGGCTTTGCATATAGTAATTGGAAGACAAATTTGAAGCAGAGATGCAATATAATTTGATTAGCTTTTTGTGATTAAGTGTGGTAAATTACATTATTACTTGAGAAAGACTAATGGTTTGCTTGATTCCCTTGTTTTCTAAAGCGTAATGAGTCTTGCATGTTAAATTTATACCTGAGAAGGATAAACTGCATAGTTAGGATATAAGATCTTTACCCGAGAGGGAGAGCATCATACACTTAAGGAAAACTATGGTCTAGAGTACCTGAGAAGGACTTAGATACGGGAATTATCATCAAACGAAATAAAAGAATCTGTTAATTGCATCGAAACATAAATATGATTGTTAGTGGTTGATTTCGAAACCCTAGGTTTTATCATTAATATTTGTTTGTTTCTTTCTTTCTTTCTTTAATTTTCACATTATTTGTTTAGTCGAAAACCTTAAAACCATATCTTCTTTTGCTTGATTGTTTATGTGATTTTGTGTTTGGATTAATTAATTGAGTTAGGGTTTAAATTGATTATCAATCCTCAGTTGGAACGACCTCGTACTTGCACACTATACTAACGACGATTCGTGCGCTTGCGAGTTTTAATTAAAATTTCACAACACACGTGGATTTATGATTTGTTACCAGTTAATCCGAAAATTCACTAAAATGAAAAGTGTACTTATATTATTTTGATCAAATATCTATCTGTGATATATTGTTAATATGTGAAGGTGTTAGTGAAAAGAGAATCAAGCATGCTTTGCTTTAATGTTATTTCACATATTAATGTTGCAATAGTTGTTGGTTGTGATCAGTCAAATGTTGAGTTTTAAAAGAGAGTATCGAGAATATATTTGCTTTTATGTTTATGTGATTTTTGGAGTTACCGTGTGACTGTGTTGATTGTTTACTTGAGTTATAATAAATATAATTGAATAAATCAACAGTTCTTTCTTGTTTACTCATACGGGCTGTCAAAAGCTTACCGGGTTTTGTGTTGTTGCAATTCCCGGTACACTATTCAAATTGTGTAGCGGGTAATCTCACAGGTCAGGAGAATCAGAGCAGTGATCGTGCGGTTTAGAGTATTAGTATTAGATTTACAGCATTTGTTTTGTGAGGAGAATTATACTCATTTGAGTTTTACTATTTGATTTGGTGAGAGTGTGCTGTAATAAGTAGCTTGAGGATTTGGTTTATGTAATATCAAGAGGTGTAACTAGTGGTTGTTTCTGAGAGAAAAATTCAGAACGTTATTTGTATTGTTATTAGTCATGTTCCGGATTTGAATCCTTTATTCAAAATTCGGGGTGTGACACCCACTCCTTCCAACAACCACCGCCACCCTCCTTCGCCGATCCAAAAGTCCTTTGACTCGCCGGCATGACCATACCAACGCCAAAACTCTCCTCAAACTCCGCTCTGCCATCGAGAACAGCAAAAGCCAACACACAGAGACCGAGGCCTGAAATTATCTCCATGAATGGAGTAGGTTTAGGATGCGACGGCCAAGAGACGCGCCGCTCCACAAACCCTAGCAGAGCGCTAGGGGCTAGCCCTTAAGAATATTACAAATTGTGAACACTGACTTATGACTTAACCAAACACGACAATTTAATAGAATGGGAAAC
This sequence comes from Rosa rugosa, assembly GCF_958449725.1. Taxonomy (NCBI): domain Eukaryota; kingdom Viridiplantae; phylum Streptophyta; class Magnoliopsida; order Rosales; family Rosaceae; genus Rosa; species Rosa rugosa. The sequence continues at coordinate 44,039,020 of NC_084824.1, read as the reverse complement.
TATTTCACAATCCACATTTGATTTCCTGGCTAACAAACGAGGCCTTAGAGGAATGTAATTAATAAATATAGTGTTATTAAGGTGTTATCGGTTGACCATATGGATTGAAGTCAAAAAGATGATGAAATTCATTGATTTTTTTACAATAAACATAAAATATTTCAATCATCTCATCCAACTGTTGGTTTGAAAAAATTCAATTTCCTCTTCCTTGTTATTTTTGAAAAGTCCACGTCAATGTATAAGCAATGTAAAAGTTATACAACACTAGTACGCACATAGGTATTTCTAGTGATCTGCAAACCCAGAATTGAGAATCGATAGATTTGATACTACCAATGAATTAAAAGTGTATTAATAGGTACCGTGTAAAAAAATTAACCCGGTCGGCCTTCATTTTCTCATAAATCAAACTATCAAAGGGGTCAACCCAATATAGGCTTATGCTTCTCTAAGGAGAGCTGAATCATGGAGAGATAAACGTTTTGAATCTTTTATATAAGTTGATACATCTCGTCCCCACGAGAGTGTGAGCTCTAACGGATCAAGAAAATAAGTTGCGAGAGAGTGGTTATGAGCATTTTAGTTTGATGGGTAATTAGGGTTTATGGTTGACCACGCGGATCGAGGCTGAAACGATGACGAAAACATCTAATTTTTTTACCATAGCCATATATATGCACCTTGATCACATCTAATGGTCGAATTTTCTAAATTTTATTTCCTCCACCTTGTTCGTTTTGGAATGTATACTTTTCCCTACAACCAATAAACACGCTAGACAACATTAGTAGGCAAATAAGGATTTTTTACGATCCAAATAATCATAATTGGAAATTGATAGATTTGATATCTATGTACGCAATGTGCATTAATAGGTACCATGTGTAAAAATTAGCTCGATCGGGCGTCGTTTTCATATTAATCAAATGAGTCAACCTATTATACGCTTATGCTTTCCTAAGGAGAGCTGAATTATGGGCAGATAAACGTCTCAAAATTTTTACATGGGTTGATACATCTAGTCACCATGAGTCTTTGAAAATTTTCGGAGAATTTTTCGGAAACTCGAGCTATTTATTACGATTTTCGGGAGTTTTAGAATCATAAAAATTACTAAATGAAAAAGAATTTTAAAATAGTGCGATCTTGGTTGTCCATCTCTCCTCCGCTTCATCACAGTCGTTTAAATTCAGTTAGATGGAGGATAAGAATCAAATCAGAACAAACATGAAGCATCAGGTCTCAACTTGTTTCTAGGACCCGACCTGAAAATTTCTCCCTCTGGCAGCTTCCTGGTGTTGGCCCGGCGAAAATTGGCTCGCATTGATAGTACGAAGAAGAGCTCGACACCAGTTGTCCAACTGTCTACTGGAGGAGGAGATTTAGAGTTGGAAAGCTTCGAGTTTTTCCGGCTTTTCTTCTACAAATTCCGACGATTCTCCTCTAATTTTTCTTCTGAAACCAATTCATTATATTCTCTGCCTTTTCTTTTTCCATCTAGCATTTACAGAGTCCATGTTTTTGCCATCTATGAGACAAGTAACGAACATATTTCAGTTATCCATAGCTACTGTGAATCTCTCTCTCTCTCACTTAAATGTTTGAAGTCTTATCCCAAAATCCTAGTTACAACTAAAATTCTCTAAAGAAAGATTTGAAATATTCTTGACATATTGAGGAAACCTCACCTGTCAATTAAACCTTCTAAAAACTTTTTTTTTTTTTTTTTTTTTTGATTGTTCAATCACACGGTGTCCTCAAAGGCTTCCTAGGCCCAGAGACTAATCCGTGCTCGGGGGATCTTGTCAAAACGCTTCCTACCCTCTGGCCACCAAGAATATATTGGGATTTAACTCCAATAAGCGTCGGCGGGATTCGAACCCGGGTATGGGGGTTCCACACCTGGAGGCTCTTACCAACTCGACCACCTATGGTGGTTAACCTTCTAAAAACTTAATAAACCCAAACCCAAATCCAAAGCAATATCATAGATTTCCATATTAATCTCGATCAATAGTGAAATTTAATTGGCATAAATAATCTCCATGCAGAAAGAATCTGCAGACAAAGGAAAGAGACCAAACAAAGAATACTCGAGAGGATGATGGTTTTGAGATGTTTCAGAAGGGGAGGAGACAGAGAGATAACAGAGATTAAAGAAGAAGAGAAGAAGTGGAAAAGGACAGGTAAATCACGGTTTCATCATCCAATTTGATTAAGTTAGGCAGCACGTGCAGTGCATGTGATTGCAATAAATATAATTTTACTGACCTTAACATTAACAGAGCGTGTAAGACACGAACGGTTAAACTCTGGTTGGATTTCCACCCCGGTTGGTCAGCAGACGCTCTCAATATTGAATCAAGTTATCGTGGGTATAAACGCCCTAGTCGGTACCTTCCTGCACGTAATGGCTGGGTCCGAGGCTCGGTATTGTGGGTCCCCTTAAGACTTTCCTCCTATCGAGGTTGTCGATAAGGGTATGTGTTCATGATTATCGAGTTGGGTCAATTTGGTCATCGGCGAATGAGTCGAACTGCTCAAGATGGAACGTCCGTATTGGGTAGGGCTGTCAATGGGTCATGTCGGATTTGGTTCGTGTCAGGTCAAGGTATTTATCGTGCCATAAGAGACAAATCTAAATCCAACCCATTTGATAATCGTGTTGAAATTTTAAATCCAAACCTGACCTATTTATTAAGCGGGTTAACCGTTTTCAACCCACTTAACCAATTTAATAAATAGGTCGTGTCGAGTTGGACAAATGATATATTTAAGGGTTGATATTGCAACTTATTTAACTAAATAAATGCATAAATTGATTAAATTCACTAAAGAATTTATAGTATTAATGGTGAAGTGGTAAATCTAGTTTAAAGTGAGAAAAATACTTATTCAACCTATATATACATATAATATTACTTTTTTAAATTGGTCATGTACGTGGGTTACGTATAATATATAACTCAACTCATTTAATAAACGGGTTATGTAGGTTCACTTCGTGTTGGCGGGTTAACCCGCGGCCGACCGGTTTATTAAATGGGTCATGGCGGTCAACCCGCTTTATAATCTGTGTTCGTGCGGATTTCAAATCGTGTTATAGGGTCATATCAAAATTGACAACCCTAAGATATGGTAGTAATTAACATATTGATTCGGCCATGGGGTGGAGTTTATAACATATATTATTAAATTATATTTTGTTAACCGTACGGTTGTATGCTCGGTTTATTAACTGTTATGAATTAAAAATTCGGCCTGGGCGGCCGCCTAGGCGTTGGACAGCGAGTGTCTGCCTCGACTAACACTAAATCGGTGAAGCAGTCGGCCTGAGTTTTGGGCGGGTGATTTGTTGACCTGGGCAGGTGATTAGTTGGCCTGGTGGTCTAGGCGGGCGATTAGTCGAACAGAATGCCAATCTCTCATTCTCTTCGCGTCGCACATTGAAGAGTCAGGTCATCACTTCGTCCACCGCTCATGCCACCATTAGATTATGACCATAAAGAAAGCAATTACGCCTACCATTGCAAAGATTAGAATTGTCACTGCAAAACCCATTACGACTTTGACATACTCAAAAACTTTCTTCTTGAAATCAAATCCAAAAAAAGTAGAAACTGATGTGCAATTTTTATGAATCCTAAAGATCAGAGCTAAAGGAAATTCAGAACATGATACCTAAGATTCTAACTGGGTCTTCAACAATTAACAAAATGGAAATGAGAGGTAGAAATCCAAGAGAGAAAGTAAGACGGTGCCTTAATTGATTTGGTTGTCTTCTCGATATGAAAAAAGCAGCTAGCGACTTCTCCTAGTTTCTAATAAAAAAAAACATTGTTGTGAGAAAAATATTTGGGCCTTAACCTGTTTTATTTATGAGCTCAATTACTTAAGCTAGCCGAAGAAATGGTCATGGCGGGACTCATGGCCTGCTCTAAAGCCTTGGTCAAAACTCAAAAAAATACGGTCAAAATTCCACCCACATGCGAATACTTTTTTTTGGAAATCGTCATGTAAAAATTGAAATTCTCACATAATTTGTTATTATTTTTAATTAATTTTTTTATTTTTCTATTTTTATTTATATGACTATATGTTATAAACATAAAAATTAAATTAAAAAATAAAAACTGCCCAAGCGCTAGTCTCCAGGCCATTGCCTGACTATCGCTAGGCAACTTTTAGAGCCTTGACATCAAGTCTACAACATTAAAAATTCGCTAGGCGACTTTTAGAACCTTGACATCAAGTCTACAACATTAAAAATTCAAAACCGAGTTTTTAGGTAGAAAACTTAATGGCAACTTTATATACTATCGTTTTCCCATCAAAATAATAGTACTAGTAATAATAAAACTAAAAAAAATGAAGTGAGAAAAGACAAAAAAACCACATTGATATTTGATAATAACTAAAAGAAATAATAGTATTCATGGAAACCCGTATTTTAGCCCTAATTACTAAACAATTGATTAAGAAACATTATTTTCATTGAAATAAATTCAAGTATTTGATCTTAACTGGCTCTGATCTTCTTGGTAGGAGCAGCACTAGTACTAATCACCCTCAACACCGATGCAAAGTCGTCTGGAACCTTAAAAAGTTCTTTGGATGGAGACCTCAACTTTCTTCTAGGTTGGGGTGGTTTCTTGGGAGCTGGTGGACACACCAACGGCTGCTTCAAGATCATGCGAGCTGCAGGTGACTTGGGTGTAAGGCACTCTTCAAGAGCACCTTCTGTTGAGTTTACAGTTGGATGCTGAACTGGAACTACTCGGATTGGAGTAATCGGCCTGAATTCTTCTTGGATTTCGAAACCCATTTTTGCCTCCGAAGAAATTTTTTCCCTCGAGTCGATTCTGAAAGAGTTCATAAATTGAGGACTTTTTTATTATTTCAGGAAAAGAAAAGAGGTCAGCGTGCTAAAGAGACAAAAAAGGTCATGATGGAGGGTGCTGAACAAGAGGCAGATATCATCTGATCTGATCTGATGGTGGTACAGTAGCAGCACTACAAAAGCAAAATGATGAAGAATTGAAGACTAGCTAGCTAGCAACCGAAAGTGTTGGGAAGGGTATAGGAAAGGTTAGCAAGACAAAGAAATAGTAAGATGATGGATGATGCATGGCTGGCTCTTCTTGGTCAGATGGATAATGAATACGTATAATTTCGAGGACAGCTTGAGCCTTTTTTTTTTTTAAAGGAAGAGAGAACAGCTTGAGCTTAAATAAAGGGGTCTGTCCTGTGCTCCTTTCATTTTTACCCATCATTCATTTCAATTTCTGAATTTCATGCAGGCAGTTAATTATTTCTTTGCTTTTTTCTGCCTATATTTTTAAAAATAATACACTTTGTTTGTCCAAAACGTTAAGTACAAGTGTCTTATTTTTCCCCCTTTTTTTTTCTCCCATTAACTGTTTACCAACTGTAATTTTATTCTTCAATATTAGTTATGCGTTATCTAAATTTCTGTTTATAGGGAAAAGGCTTGAGGCTAGGTCTTCTAAAGAGGACAATAATTTCATTCTCTCATTTGAGTGTAGCAAAAGAAAATTCTAAATTCCCTTTGCTGACATTTTTATAGGGGTTTGGTGACCCATTAAACACGGAAAAATTCATGATATATAAAAGAAAACAAGCCGTGGCCATTTTTATTCGGATTCATTAGCAAAGCGAGATTAACCATCTTGGTTCATGATAATTATCATGAATAGTTTGCTTGAGATCCAAATCTAAAAATGTAGTTGCAGATTGCGCGCAGTTAGAAGCAAAAGCTGCTGTTAAATTAATGTATATAAGTCTTCTCAAAAGAATTAGAAAAGAAGGATAGATTTAAGGTGCAAGCAGCAAAGCTTGATTCATTTTTTTTTTTTTTTTGATGGAAAGCAAAGCTTGATTCATGGTTGACGCAAAAAGAAATAAAGAGCAAACCGTTGGACTAACATATGGCTATCTGTATTATTGCACAAAAGAATTATATATACGCTCATAATAGTTATATAGAATTGAATCATCGAAGGCATTCGAGAATTGGTGGCCTGTGCAGCCGCCTCAGTGGGAACCCCTCAGGGGCTCAGGGCCGAGCCTGCTAGGGAATGGGGTGGAAGGAGTCATACCTGAAACATGAAAGTCTCGCTCTCGTCTAACCCTAGCTGTCATAGGCCAGAATTTTACCATTGCTATTACATGGCTACTCTTCCTAAGAGTCCACAACTGTTGACAACACCATCCTTTGCCCTCGACGTCGTCCTCCTTCAAAGCCGCGTACTGTGTGGCAAGTTCTATGGCGAGTCTCTTCGTCGATCTATCACGACAATATATCGTCGCATCTATGCAATGGGATTCAATCCATCAGTTTTGGCCCCACTAATCTGGTTCCGACCGGGTTTGGGATCGGGATCCTGGGCTATGACAATGTGGAAGTTGATTGGCGGATGATTACACAAGACCAGGCTGGGGGCCAGTTTTATTATTTGTTTTCTAGCTCCGCTGGTTTGGAAGCTGATCAAGGCTGGGTGATGCGGGTGCCAGAGGACCTTGTTGTCCTATCATCTTAAGGATGGGCTAGGCTCATCAACAAAGAAGTTGGGGTTTGGGTTTGGGATTGGGGCTGATCTTAAGCTTGGGTTAATTGTTTTAATACTTTTGTAGTTTTTTCTTCAGTCTATTACATCAAGGTCATGTCTAGTTTGAATCAAAGAGCTTCTTAGTATGACAATTGAGTACATTGGCACTTAGAAGGTCATTTATGTTAAAGGAAAAACACATTATGTGCCTTTGTCAAAGCAACTGAAGAAGAGGCAATCAAGGAATTGCAATTACAGCTCAATCAGCATTTAGTATCATTATTGTAATTGATATTTCCGTTGTAATTCTATCTCTATATAAAGGGACTCTGAAATGATATGAGTAGACCAATTCTCATTTACTTTTACACGTTATCGGCACGAGTCTCTAGCCCTAGCCTCAAGGAAAAAAAAAACCCTAGAAGAAAAAAAAAATTTCTCTTCTTTCTGCCGCCACCCTAAACAATTTTTTTTTTTTTTCCTTCTTCACGTCCAAACCAGCCTCCATCTTTTCCAGCGGCCTTCCCAGCCCACCAGGCTACGCGTTGCAGCCTCCGGTCTCCAGCAGCACGCCTCCAGCCCAGCCCACACGGGCCTCACCTGCTCCCCTTCACCGGACTCTTGCCCAGCACCAGACCCAGTCCCTGCCCTTCACCGGCCGTGGATCCCTACGCTGCCCAATCGCCTGCACCATCTGTAAACCAAAAAAAAAAAAAAAAAGGACAAAAAACCAAAAAGGAAGAAGACGCAAAGAAGAGAGAAAAGAAAAAAAAAACAAGGGGGTGACCCGGCCCAAAGAAAAAGAGAAACAGGCCATGCGGTCCAGAAAAAAAAAAAAAAAAAAAGAAACAGGCCCTACGGCCCAGAGAAAAAAAGAAAAGAAGCAGGCCTTGAGGCCCAGAGAAAAAAGAAGCAGGCCCTGCAACCCAGAAAAAAAAAAAAAAAAAAAAAGAACAAGGTCCAGTGCTGAAAAGAGAGAGGAAGTGACACAGTTTTTCTCAAGCCCAAAAACATCAATACGCGCGTGCGCTAGGATTGTTTTGTTTTCTCAAAACCAAGTATGTTTTTTTTTTTTTTTTTGGCTACCTTGTTTATATTCAACTTTTCATATATCTTATTATATGTGTTATATATATTCGTGGAATCTAAAACATGTGAATTTTATTTATGTCTACTATTTTTAAGCATGCCTTATATTTTATTGTTTATGTTTTTATTATAAATTTTTGAGCATGTTTTGTGAATTTTATCTACACTTATATAATTATGCCTACGCATGCCTTTATATTATGTTATTGTTTATATTTTATTTTGAGCATGCCATATATATTTTGTTATATATTATTTACGAAATTTTGAGCATGTTTTGTGTTTTTATTTACACTTATATAATTACTCCTATGCATACCTTTATATTATAATTTTTTTATTTAGAATGCTACATATAAATTTCGTTTTGCCATGATAATGAAAATTCATGCGCATTATAAATACATACTTACCGTGATAAAGCATTTTCACATAGCATCGAAGAAAAAAAAAGTGACCATTACGAATCTTGGTCTTGAAATCTAATTCATATTCTTGGAAAATAAATCACGTGGATGTCTTTATGACTGCATAATTTATATATCTTCTCTCTTGTTTATGTAGATGGCTGATCCAACTCGACCTGAATTTAACATTTTGGACTCAGAAGGACTTGAGTACCATCGTTGGGTTTCTGATGTGGAAACCGCCTTTGTGGCTAAAGACTACACTGCCACCATTATCGACCCCAAAGACGATGTACTGTCTAATAAGGTAAAAGCAAGTGCCTTAATGTTTCGAATGCTACATATTGATCCTAGCCTATGCTGGGAGTACCTTCAGTTGAAGACACCCAAAGAACTGTGGGATACCCTTAAGGGACGTTTTGGGAACATTCATAACACTTTGCTCCCAGAACTGACCATTCAGTGGAATGAAATCCACTTTCTTGACTACAAAAGGGTCAATGACTTCAACAAGGACATGTTGCGCCTAAAGGCACGTCTCAATTTCTGTGGAATGGAACTCACAGAAGATGATATTATCGAGAAGACTCTTTCCACTTTTCCTACTTCAGCACTTATACTAGCGAACCAGTATAGGTTAAAGTATGACAACAAAAGAATCACAACCTTCAATACGCTGATCAACCTACTGCAAGTTGCTGGGAGACATAATGAGGTTCTTTTGAACAACAATGTCAGGCCCGTTGGGACAAAGAAAATTTCCGAGGCCAATTATAGCAAAGTGAAAGGTGGAAAGAACCCCAATGCAAAGGGGGTTGAACATGTTGATCCCTACCCAAGTGGCAACAATGCACCACATGGAAAGGGACATGGGGGTCGTGGTATGGGCCGTGGAGGCCCTCCCAATGTATGGCGCAGAGATGGTGGTGCTGGCCCTAGTGGTCATGGAAAAAAGGTGCAAAAGGCACCTAAGAACCCTTCAGTCAAACAGGAAAGAGTTGGCAATGAACCATGTTATAGGTGTGGAGTCATTGGGTATTGGTACAAGAACTACCAAGCAAGCAACAGAGTAGCAGCCACTTACAAGAGGTATAGGGAGTCTAAAGAGCAAGAAGCTCACTATATGGAAGAAGGAGGCCATGACCCAGACGTCAACCTCACAATTGCAGACTTCAATGGCAACAAGGAACTTGCTCAGTCAATAGATGCTCTAGATTTTGACTGATCGATCTGCTTTTTTTTATTTTCTAAAGACAATTGTGAAGGCATAATGCCTCATTTTTAATTAGACTATTGCTTGGTCTTAAAGTTAATTTTAATAATGGTTTGATGAATTAGGTTTCTGAACAAGACCTTGATTTGATTATCGTTGGCTTATTAATAAATTTCAGATTTTATTCTGAAGCATTGAATTTATTCGATTTTATTTACTACACTTATTTACATGGTTCAAAATAGCACTATAAAGATGTAAAGCAATACATCTAGAAAAAAAAAATTAGAATGAAAAGATTATCATTCTACCTAAAATCGAAATACTCAAAAGAATATGAGATATATTTTGAATTAATTAATAATACCTCCCATTTACTTGTACGAATGAGTCGAGGAGAACCTGAGTGCTTAGTTGATAGTGGGACTACCCACTCCATATTAAGGAATAGGCAATTATCCATTGAAATAATAGCCTATAATTCCTCTGTGACTACGATGATTGGATCATCACAAGTAATAAAAGGGTGAGGAACTGCCAAATTTTTGCTGCCTAACGGCACAATGTTTAAAGTCACAGACGCTCTGTATGCACGAAGAGCTAATCGAACCTTGTTAAGTTTCAAAGATATTCGTGCCAACGATTATCATGTAGAAACCCAGTGTGAGAATGGAACAGAATACCTTTATATTATCTCTAATGAATGTGGAAGGAAACACATTTTAGAGAAACTAATTAGTCAATCTAGTGGACTGTACCTCACTACTATTTGGATCATTGAATCTTATGCTATCACCAACAATGAAATGTGGGACACTGACTCATACAGGCTTTGGCATGACCACCTAGGGCACCTTGGTCATGACATGATGATCCGTATTTTAAAGAACTCACACAGACATCCCTTCTTTCGAGTGAAAAATAAAATGGGACAAAAATCCGCCACACTGCAAGGTGTCGGCCCTAGTACTGTTTAAATGCAGCCATTGCCTTCTGAAGTACCAGAAGCACTACCTCCCTCCCATTATGCCTCATTGACTATTTCAAAGGCACATCACTCGTTTTGCAAAGCCTGCTCTTTAGCAAAAACAGGATCGACACCTTCATATGCTAAAGATACAAAACAAAACATTCCATTCTTACAAAGGATACAAGGAGATATCTGTGGACCTATCTATCCAGAATGAGGACCAATAAAGTACCTTATGATTCTGGTGGATGCTTCGACACGCTGGTCATATGTCACATTATTGTCCACAAGAAATACTACATTTGCAAAAGTCCTAGCACATATTATACGCTCCGATGTTTGAAATGGTTCCAAAGAACAAATAAATCTCAATGGATTATGAGAGTGCGTATGAGTTGATGGAAAGATCTTCCATACACATTGATGATGTATTTTCATACACTGTTGCTCAAGAAATCATAGAGCACGATGATATCGAATCACGCTCTGTTGCAGAATGTCAACAAAGAGCAGATTAGCCTAAATGGAAAAAAGCAATCCAGGCAAAACTAGATTCTCTAGCAAAGAGACAGGTATTTGGTCCGGTAGTGCTAACCCCACCAACTATAAAGCCTGTAGGACATAAATGGGTCTTTGTCAGAAAGCGTAATGAGAAGAATGAAGTCCTGAGGTACAAGGCTCGCCTTGTGGCACAAGGTTTCTCACAACGCCCTGGAATTGACTACGATGAGACATGCTCTCCCGTAATGGACGTTATAATGTTCCGCTACTTAGTTAGCTTTGTAGTTTTCGAATGACTGGAAATGCAGATCATGGATGTGGTTACTGCATATATCTATGGGGATATTGATTCAGAAATATATATAAAAGTGCCTGATGACCTTAACATTACCCAAATCAAGTGACTCTAAACCACGGAGTGCGTTTGCAATTAGGTTGAAATGCTCACTTTACGGATTGAAAAAATCCAGGCGGATGTGGTATACCCGTCTAAGTAACTACTTGATTAGGAAGGGATATAAGAACGATGATTTATGCCCCTGCGTATTCATAAAGAAAACAAGTTCTGGATTTGCAATTGTAGTTGTATATGTCGATGATATGAACATAATATGTACTCTTGATGAAATAAGAGAAATCGCGAGCTACTTGAAATCTGAATTTGAGATGAAGGATCTTGGGAAAACTCGATTATGTCTACGCCTCGAACTAGAACATCGAGTTTGTGGAATACTAATCCACCAGTCTGCGTATGTCCAAAAGATGCTCAGGCGATTTAACATGGACAAAGCGTATCCTGCTAGCACTCCCATGATCGGTCGAAGTTTGGATGCAAGGAAAGATCCATTTCGTCCAAAGGAAGATGACGAAGAGGTGTTGGAAGCTGAAATTCCCTATCTAAGTGCAATAGACGCATTATTGTACTTAGCCCAATACACTCGACCAAACATTGAATTTTCAGTGAACTTGTTAGCTAGATTTAGCTCAGCGCCAACGCAGTGTCACTGAAATGGTATCAATAACATTTTCCGATACCTAAAAGAAACCATTGACTTGGGACTGTTCTTTCTCTATAGAGAGGCAAGAGGGACCACAAATGGAACTGCAATCCCTAAAGGAAATGTTGATGGCAAAAGCGCCACTCACTACACCGAAACCCCAAATAATGTTTTGGTTGGTTTTGCTGATGTTGGGTACCTCTCTGACCAACATAAAAGTCGTTCCCAAACTGGTTATGTATTTACCATTAGGAACACTGCAATATCTTGCAGATCAACCAAGCAGACCCTTGTGGCTACCTCCTCAAACCACTCAGAGATTATTGCTCTACATGAGGCGGTTCGTGAGTGTATATGGTTAAGAGCTATCATTACACATATTCGAGGGACTAGTGGTTTGAGTTCTCCCACTAAAGAGTCTACTTTCATTTATGAAGATAATGCAGCTTGCATCGAATAGATGAAGCTAGGTTATATCAAGGGTGATAATACAAAACACATATCGCCAAAGTTTTTCTATAATCAGCAACAACAAGCTCTCCTCAAGATTCAAGTGAATCAAGTAAGGTCTGAGGAGAATGTGGCAGATTTGTTTACCAAATCATTGCCTAAGGCCATATTTAAGAGACATGTGAAAAACATAGGAATGCGAAGACTTTCCAAGCTCCCTGGACTAATGTAAGGATCAGGGGGAGATGTAGACTTCAAGGGGAGTCTAACACACACATGTCATCATCAAATGTAATAGGTGTGTTGTGCTCTTTTCATTCGACCAAGGTGTATTTTTTGTCCCACAGGGTTTTTATTGTTACTTAGCAAGGTTTTTAGTGAGACAACAATTCATGCACCATTTCGTCTTTGACTTGGCACAAGGGGGAGTGTTAAAGGAAAAACACATTATGTGCCTTCGTCAAAGAAACTGACGAAGTGGGAATCAAGGAATTGCAATTACAGCTCAATCAACATTTAGTATCATTATTGTAATTGATATTTCCGTTGTAATTCTATCCCAATATAAAGAGACTCTGAAATGAAATGAGTAGACCAATTCTCATTTACTTTTACAATTTATCTTCTTCTTTTTTTCAAAGTGGTAAGACTTTGGTTAATATACTTGACAAAGTGTTAACGTTAGTGATCCGTGGGATCTCTAGTTAGCTTTAGAGAGAGAGAGAGAGTGACACAAGATGTATAGTGGTTCGCCTCCGCATGAGCGGGAGACTACGTCCACTTGAATATTGTACTAGTACGTTGAGCCTTGCGGCTCAAAGGGATTACAAAGTGTGTAATGGGATGAATGAATGTGTTTGAGTTGTGGGAGGAGGCATTCCTTTTATAGGTGAAGGAAGCCATCTCCTTTACTTGTTTTTCGATGTGGGACAAGTAGCTACACAATTCTAGTCTTGAAGCCTAGTCCAAGAAGCATGTAGAAAGCCATGTTGTGGAGGCATCTTGGCAAGGGCGGAAAGGTGGCTTCCCGGCGTCGGATTTGCGACTTCCGGATACCGCCGCGTAGCCTGAACATAGGGCTACACGATGCATGTCTCGGTTGGGCCTTGCCATGTCTTGTGGATGTCCCAAAGTGGGTGTTACTTATGCTTGGTGATGTAGAGAACTAGCTTGCTAGTGTAGGTATAAACAAGTCCCCGAAGTCCCCAAGTAAGAGGAGCTTCTTGGTTGGGGAGTTCAAATCATGACGTCATCAAGCATAAGTAACCGGGCGGTACGGAGCCCCTACAAGTCCCCGAACTCCGTAAGCAAGAAGGGACTCGTGAACCTGCACAACAAAGACAAGAAGACAGGCATATGTAGAATGCTCGTTGCATTGGGCAACAAATGTGAGTTGCATCGATATGCGTTTTGGCATATATAAACGTATGGGGTGCGTGATACATGGTCGTGTGAGCATATGGATTGCATATGATAAATTTGTGATGCGCACAAGGAGATGTAAGTTGCATGAGCGGTGCGAAGGTAAGCGTTTGTAACGTGTACATGATGAGTACGGGAACGCTTGTGTTGGTTTGGTTGTCGCTCGTATTAATGGAACGCGAAAAGAATTCAATTTGTCGCAAGCGACAAATGGTAGAAGAATTCAATGTTCCATTAACGTGTGGTGTGTCGAGTAGACATGAGCGTAAAGCTCGAGGATTGCCGGGAAGGCATGAGCGGAAGCTCAATGGGATGCCGGGAAGGCAGGAGCGGAAGCTTAATGGGATGCCGGGAAGGCATGAGCGTAAGCTCAATGGGATGCCGGGAAGGCATGAGCGGAAGCTCAATGGGATGCCGGGAAGGCATGAGCGGAAGCTCAATGGGATGCCGGGAAGGCATGAGCGGAAGCTCAATGGGTGGGCCCCTGCTAGGCCCGCTAGAGAGTCCCCGACTCCCCAGCCATGACGGACCTCCGGATGGTCGGTAATTTGTTTGTTGAGGGGGAGCTGCACGGAGCAGAGGGTGTTGGGTAGCGATCCCAATCTTTGGTACCCAAGCGTCGGGGTTAACTGCCGGATCAATGGCTGCCGTAGGCTGTGTTAACTAGTCCCTTGCTGCAAGTCAGCAAGTTGGGTGGAGTTGCAGCTTCGAGTGTGTCGGAGCGGAGATCTGCCTGAGCCAGCGGAGCATGTGGCTGGAGGAGGGAGTTGCAGCGAAGAAGAAGGAGGGTGTCCAGAAAAAATGTCTGGGTGCCGAGAGATTTTTTGCCGCCCAAGAATTTTTTTTTTTTTGAATTGCCAGGGTTGACTTTTGTGAGTTGGGCGTTGGGCGTTGACCGCTGATCACCAGCGTTGACCAGATGTTGACCGGCCTTTGATGGGCGTTGACTGACTCCGCCGGGCGTTGACCAACCCCGCCGGGTGTTGACCGCTGATCACCAGCGTTGACCAGATGTTGACCGGCCTTTGATGGTAAGTGACGAAGCCTTTGTGTGTCGGCTTCCCACAGACGGCGCCAATGTTAACGTTAGTGATCCGTGGGATCTCTAGTTAGCTTTAGAGAGAGAGAGAGTGACACAAGATGTATAGTGGTTCGCCTCCGCATGAGCGGGAGACTACGTCCACTTGAATATTGTACCAGTACGTTGAGCCTTGCGGCTCAAAGGGATTACAAAGTGTGTAATGGGATGAATGAATGTGTTTGAGTTGTGGGAGGAGGCATTCCTTTTATAGGTGAAGGAAGCCATCTCCTTTACTTGTTTTTCGATGTGGGACAAGTAGCTACACAATTCTAGTCTTGAAGCCTAGTCCAAGAAGCATGTAGAAAGCCATGTTGTGGAGGCATCTTGGCAAGGGCGGAAAGGTGGCTTCCCGGCGTCGGATTTGCGACTTCCGGATACCGCCGCGTAGCCTGAACATAGGGCTACACGATGCATGTCTCGGTTGGGCCTTGCCATGTCTTGTGGATGTCCCAAAGTGGGTGTTACTTATGCTTGGTGATGTAGAGAACTAGCTTGCTAGTGTAGGTATAAACACAAAGAAGTCGAGTTAACCATTGTAATGATGGACATTTGTTTCGTCTTGTAATGCTTGGTCACTGTTTTAGGGCACAAATTTTAGGACATTATGTATGTGACATTTCGGCTATGGAGATCATGAATGAAAATCTCTTTTTCTCACCCCAAAAAAAAAAAAAAAATCTCGCAGGGAAATACTATACTGAAAAAACTGCATACGTATATGTACTCAACTTATATATCAAAAGTTCAAAACCTTGCTTCACGAGAGAGTGAAAGAAAATGGAATCTTGAACCTATCGAGCAGAACAAAGAAAAAGTTATGTACGTTTAGCAAGTGGAACAAAAGAAATTGTAAAGCCTTGAAACCTCCGGTGTGTATGATAGACGTATATATAGGGCTGACCCGTACTAATTAATTAAGGGATCTCTTTTTCTATATTAGTTAGAAGTCAAACCGGCCGCCCAAGTTAGGAAGCAATGCAGCATGGTACGTCTCAAACCCTAGGCTAGGGTTTCTTTCTGCGCAGCATCTACACACCTCCCCTCATGGCTGCGATTGCGGCTGTTGTTGCAGGCTTCGCTGATTAATTCCCTCACAATCTTACGTCGTGGTGCTCCGATTGATATCTTCCTCCATCTGCCTTCTTCTTAGTAGGATTCTGACTTCCAACCCTTTCAGCTGCAAAGCAAGTTTTATGGCTACCAGAGCCACGAATTCACTTGTATGGTGACGTCCATACCAAGGTCCCGTTTTCTTTACAGGTATGATCTCAAGGTAGATAAAGACCACAGTTGAATGAAACTATATAAAATTGATAAAGAGTGCATCCATTCTGGTGGGGGTCCTTAGATATACAGTTTTACACCAATATATGGTGGTATATGGCATCTAATATACATATGCCGTTTCGTTGAACAATGAACATGATGCCGTGCCGTACACTGACCCGTGATACCCAAGATGTAAAATCTGTAAAATCTTTCTTGGCCTCATGTTTCAAGCAGGAATTCACTCATGTCGATGAATTTGAGTTTCAACTATGAGAAGAAAGTCAAGGGACTTGTTGCTTCATACTAGTGTTGGTTACACAGGTCTCTGGTTCCATTCTAGTGATGGTTACACGGGCTTTGGTTCCATATTACGAGCCTCTTGTCATTACTCAAGTGCGGTGCAAATTGGTGGTGTGAAAGCTCTTTTAAGGTTGCGACAGGTAGTGTACTTATCCAGGAATTCAAACTCGACGTCAGATCCCGCGCGCGGCTTTTCAAGCGAAGAAAAATGGTCTAAGACTCAGAGTCATCCTAACTCCCAATTAAGGGTTGAAAAAAAACAAACCAAATGAGAAAAACGTTATTTTGGGTTGAAAAAACAAACCAATTAAATGACGAAAAACCTTATTTTGCCGCACTATTCAAACAGCATGTGAATTCATGGAATCTATGCACTTACGTCAAATGGAACCTACCGAGTACCGACCACCATATAGTCCTGTTCCAGATAGGAAATCATAGTTTTTTATTTTATTTTAATTGAATAGCCTGTCGCACTTGGCTAACTTGTAATACGATTTAATAATCTGAATCATACATCCTTTAGGTCTCATTTCAAGGATTATTCTTGTAAAATTTCAGCTTATTCGGAGATGATTTTGTCATGCATTTGGTCTACATTTTATAGATAAACACAACCTATACAATAAAATTGATGGTAATCAAATAGTTAAAAATTCTCTAATTTTAATGACTTTGAAGAATGATTCTTGAAGGAGTATCAAAGATATGGATCGTTCTGATCATTAACCTATTATGTTGGGTGAGGGCATCCTTACCTTTTTTTTTTAAGAGCCTGAAAGAGGATGTCCCCATTGGAAGTAAAATTTCACATATATATGTATAAAACTCTTTTACTAAGGAATTTTATTTAAGTTTTATTTATTGGGATCTCCAAATCTCCTCACTTAACCTCTGACTTTACACATCTCTTACTTTTTAAGTTGTAAGATTTACTCACTAATAAAACCCTCCTTAAATTTTTTTTATTTTTTAAATGTTAATTATTTATTGCATTGATCAGCAAAATTATACATGACGACTCATCCCGGTGGGACAGTCAAAAGAGTCACTACCTAATTAGTTCAACATTTTTAAATATCATGAAGCGTAGCCAAAATCTACCCTAAAACATCCTAGAAAATCAAGGGGTCAAGACATCCCATGTATTTTTTGTGACAAATCTTAGAGAGAACTTACAAATTCATTCCTTATAAGAGAATGAATTCTTACATAAAAATAATTAAAATTAAAATAATCCAGCCAAGCAGCCCAACTGCCCCATGTACTAATCAGAAGCCCAAAAGAATGGGAAGCCCTAGCACTATTCCCAGAAGGGTTCAAAGCCCAAATGAACTTGCTAAGCCCACCCAAACTAAGCACCACGAAACACCAAACCACCTCCATTCGACGAAGCTGGACGAGTAAGTCTTCCGCCACCGCCCACTACTATCGTTGTCGCTCCCAGCCGCAGCTAGCCCTGCTCCAACACAGATCATGAGATTGGTGTAGCAT
Source organism: Rosa rugosa (assembly GCF_958449725.1). Lineage (NCBI taxonomy): Eukaryota > Viridiplantae > Streptophyta > Magnoliopsida > Rosales > Rosaceae > Rosa > Rosa rugosa. The sequence goes on along the minus strand of NC_084824.1, from coordinate 44,021,254 downwards.
CTGTTAGCCCGACACCGCAATCATCATGGTGTGACAACTAGTCACTATCGTCGTCAATCCCCAACCGCCAGGCAGAGACCGAACGCCCGAAGAAGGCCACCTCCCCACGCTCCACTCCGCGACCTAGCAACCAGCACTGGTCACCGATTTCATTTCTGCTTGATCCCCGATCTAGAATGACCCGAACCCATCATCGCCGCTACGAAAAACCACCCGCAACATAGGCTCACCACCAGCCCCAATTTTTAGAAGCCGATGATAGGGAACCCCGCCGCGCTCAATCTCCTCTCGGCCAGATGAGATGGAAATTCCATCTTCTCCAGCCCAATTTGCATATCCGCCGCCAGGAGGCCACGGCTTCCACCTACCTCGTAGAGAGAGTAACCTAAGCATCGGTTTTTGATGTGTCCATTCAATCATCCCCATATTTGATAACCCCTCTTAAATTTCTAAATTAACCTTTATTTATACATTCTGAATTACTTATTATCTCGAAATTCACTTACCACACCTCTCTTTCTTCAATTGAGATGCTGTGAGACCATATCTACCAAATTTTAAATCAAAGTTGTTGAATTCTCATATAGTGGTAGAATTTGGCCGATATGATTTGAGCGAAATCATTTTAGATAAGATTTTATTGCAAACTATAGTTTCGGAATATAAAAAACATTACAACATATGTGTTTATATAGTTACTAGCTCACATAGATAAGGGTGACGACAAAACCTGGGGAAATGAACCAAACAAAGTACCAAACTCTCAAATAGACCTAACAAAACATCGTGTCATGTCTTGTTCGTGTTGTATTACTATCTTTTCATATATTTATCATGGACACAATAATAAACCATTATGTTAACGTGTGCGGGATGCAAAAAACAAAATCGAACCACTAAATTTCATGTTAACCGTTAAAACCCATTAAAAATAAATCAATTTTTATAACCTTATAAAAAATTATAAAAATAGAGCAACACAAGAAACACACCAAAATATTATATAGTCAAGGTACATTTTGTTTTCTTATTATTATTATTTTTTTTAGTAAATAAAGAATTCATTGATAATTGCAAGCCAGAACAAGACTGACAAACCTCCAAAACAATCGAGAATCATGTACCATTCACTTAAAACATCAAAGCTCACTTATTCAAGGAGCCTAGCAAACTAATAAATTATCCTACAGAAAGATAAATATGCAATAAAACTTCATTTGCCGATGCGCTCAATTGCTGTGTGCTAGAAGCTTTCATTAACAAGATGTAAAAAAATCTCATAGTCTGCAGGCTAAAACTATTATCTACTACGAACCTCATAGTTTATCCTTGCCCTTCTAACTAGGGCTAGGAGGCTTTCCAGTATAGAGTACATTTACTACCTCCTCAATGGGCACTTTCTTAGACTTTGCAGGGTACTTGTTTTTCAAGCCTAAAGGTCGATTTCGTTTCTTCGTTTCACTTGCATAGCTTTCTTCTACATCATAACCTCCGCAAACACCAACATTCCGCCTGGAGTTTCAATAAGACCTAGAGATTTGGCCGTAAAGCGAAACTTTGGGATCTTTACTTTCTTCATTGGGGCAGTAACATCCATCTTCCCCTCAAGCAGATCATTCACCAAGAATTTCAATTTTTTTGGAGAGGAAAAATGTGATGAAAGGCGCCCTCGCTTTAAGGTTTCTGTGTATCCTTCCCTTGAGTTTGTTCATGTGCATCTTCGAGTGGAACCATTGCATGTACATCAACCAAGACTAGAGCCATAGTATTATCTTCTGTACTAGATACTTTTAGAGCCTCCCTGCCTAATAACTAAAGGTTTGTGCAATTTGGTTGTGTTTCTAGCACACCAAAATGATTTTGAGAGATGGGGTAAGATCAGTGTTTGTACACCCTTAAACCTGAACGCACATTTGTAAAGTGTCCATCTGTGAAGCTCTAGAATAAAGTAGGCAACTCAATCCGGTTTTCCACCATTTATGTCTCCGATTGATGCACTGAAAACTTCTCATCCATCTAACAACTACCATCCTTATGATAGATCAGATTACAAAGACGACACTTGCCAACTAGGTTTTCGAAGAAGAAGGAAATTTCCTCAAAAAACCCCGGAGCCAGTTTTTGGGTTTTTTTTTTATTTTAAGAAATAAAGGCTTGGTGATTTCATGAGAGACACGAACTCGGGATCTTACCTGTGGTGTCAAATAGGTTCGCATCAATGTCTAGAAATTTTCCTGCAACAGAGGAAACGTTGATGATGGTGTCCTTGACCTCCAAAGCCGGTGGGATGTTATTGATTCGGACCCAGAAGAACAATGAGTCCATTTTGACAAATAAGGAGCCATTAAACCATCATAGTCCTAAAGAATCACAAGAGCTCGATTAAAGTACCATGGACCACCCTATAACACTATGTTTCGGTCCTTTTTGAGGTCGAAAGCAATAACAAAGCGATTATGGGGTCGCTCTTGAACCCTAAATTTATCATCAAGGACCCATATATACCGGAATTGATGCAACAAGTCAGGCATCCAAAAAGGTTTGACGTCAGAGGCTTAGCAAGTAGGTATGATTTGAGAGTTGCGCCTCACGGCAGCACCGTTCATGCACGAGATGTCACTGACATAGTTTTCGACTAGCGCCAATGACGCTACAAAGCTGGGAGTAGCGTCGTCAATGGAAGACATGATGAGGCTAATGTTCTTTTGAATGTAGTTGGGTTGGTGATATGAGAACAGACCGACGTAGAAAGTTGTCGATTTAGGGTTAGGGTTTTGTCCCTTTGGTTTGCATCAGAGCGGTTGAGCAATAAATTGCTCTTCTTCCTTTTCTTTTCCTTCTTAATTGAGAGTTGAGGTTGTCGTGAAAATTGAGAAAAAAGAGTGTGATGAATCAGAGAGATGCACTAGAGTTTTAAATATATATTTGACGAAGAAATTTAAACTTACAAGACTACCCTTATGTTAATAAGTCTTATCGCATTAACAGATCAACTGTAAACTAAACCATTAAAAATCATGTTCTTATCGTGTTGACCCAATATGAAATCGAATCAATTTACATGAAACCAAGTCCTTATAATTTTATTTGTGCTCGTGTCGTATTATTGTATCGTGTACAATTTTGTCAATGATATTGCTTGATTCGCAACCAATTCTAAAAAATACTTACTTTTTTAGTCATAAAATAAATAAACTGAGTTTAAGTTTTGATTTGTTCACCATTAAACAAATGGTCTTGCTTTTTTGGAAAAGAAATCGTTTGCAACATAGATGATAGCAAGATGATAATTTAGGGTCTATGTCAAAATTTATTAGATTTCTTTTTTTCTATTTTCTTTTTCCGAGGTTTGCATAATAAATTTTATGGAATAATAGGAATTTCACATTAGGATTAATATGTCATTTGATAATTCAAAAAAACATGTTGTCATATGAAAATACTCTTAGAAAAACTCTTCTTCTTCTTCTTCTTCTTTTTTGTCCAAATTCAGTTTCAATGATCTTTTACTCTCGTAATTTAAGTCTTCATATATATATCTTTCATGTAATAGAAAAAAATTATGTTTGTGGGTAAACAAGTGAAAAGCGAGTTTGGGTCAACCGACGATGGGAAGTGGGATCACTGAGATTAGGGTATGTTCAATGTAAAGTGAAATTAGTGACACATCCACTTATTTTAAAACGGGTTTTGAGATAAAAGATTCGATTTCGAAACATGATTGTGCTAGAAACTCTAGAAAAGTAAGACGCTAAACTAGTTTAATGCAAGAGACGTCACAAACTCGAGACTTCAATACTTTGAAAAACTGTGACTTTCACCCAAGTTAGCTCACTGCTCAAATCTACATCTTTTCCACCCATTACACACCACACACAACTCGCCAAAACCGGATCTCACAGTCAAGTAGCACACACAAACATGCAATAGCTGGCGTGGGGCCAACCCCCAAGAATAACTCCATTGACTTTCTGTACATCTAGACGACATGAATATAAAAAAGAAGATTATTCTATTTCTAATGCTAATGCTAATGCTCCCCCCACCCCACTTTCCCCTTTTGACTTTTTGCGCGCGTGACCTAGATTTCAACCAAACGAATCCAATATCCCATCATCAACTTTTTTTTTTTTGGTCAATAATATCCCATCATCAACAAATACGAATAAAATCAAGATAAAAATGAATTAATTTAATGTTCAAGATCCACAAAATTATATTCCACCCTTCTTTCTTTCGTAATTTACATCATACCCCTTCCCATTTCCCATTACACCCTATATTTTTGACATTTTTGTTTGACTTTTGTCAGTGGGCTTCTAACGTCACCCGCCGTGCCACAGCTCCAGCGTCACGGCGCTTTTTCAACCGTCGCGATCATTGCAACAAATGTTCCTTCTTCAGGCGGATTGGAACACGAGTCCGACAACACCGGCCGGGACTGAGCTTGACTGCTGCGGGTGAGGGTGACGGTGCTCCGCTTCGTAGGTAACGATAAGCATGGTGGGGTCGTCTTGAGCGCGCTCCACGTGTTTTCTTGCCGGACACCCTCGAACGCTACTACACTTATAATAGCCTCTGCAAATAAAATGACAAAACTAAAATTAATAATTTGGCAGAGAAAAAAAAAATTAATCCTCGAGATCCATGTTTGACTTTGAAATTTTCAACACGATCTGCGGTGCAGATTTAGAAATAGAATATTACCGTGGGTATGGGGAGCCCTTGATTGGCTTTTGGCCGTACTTCCTCCACGAAAACTCGTCGGAAGGTATGTCGGCGATTTTCGAACTAATCGCCGGTACTCGGACTGTCCTCTTCACCTTGGATTTTCTGTTAATAAACAGATTAATTAGTTTAGAAAACATTTAAACTAATAAGAGAATGGTAAAATGAACATGGGGTGTATCGAAGTCAGTACCTTCTTTTAGAACAATGGCATCGACCGGACGATGTCGTTTTGGTTGCGAGCTCGTCGTGGCAGCGTTTCCGGTGGGATTGGGAGAGCGGGGGTTTGCCGGCGGAGAAGGCCGGCGCCGGGGGTACGGCAGCTGAAGAGAAAACTTTGCCGTTGGAAACGCTGCCGTCTCCGGTGGTGACTGAAGAAAGAAACGACGACGTTGTGGACATGGGAGGAGATAAGGTGAGGCAGTCTTTGGACTTGGAATTGGTGTTTGTATTGGTATTGGTATTGGTATTAGGATTTCCGGTTTCAAAAGACAAAGTAACCTGAGGCTTTGGTGGGACCGGGTTGGCAGGAGGTGGAGGTGGAGGAGGAGGAGAAGAGGTGGTGGTAGATTCACTAGGTTGCTTGGCCGGTCCGCGGCGGAAGCGGGCGTGACCGGTCCGGTTCAAGACGGAGATGAACTGCTTGAACTTGGCGACGGTGAGGTCGGTGATTTCACGGCAGTCGAGGTTGTTGTGAGACGGGGTTTGACTGGACAAGACACGGATGAGATGCTCCATGCTCTGTAAGCCGGCGGAGGCGGCCTCTTCCATGGCCGTCCGATCGTCGATCTTGGAGAACCTAACGAGATCAATTGCCATTGAAGGTTTTTTTTTTGGTCTGGAAACAAAGAGAGACTCAGGAGTCAAAGAGGAAATGAGTTTTGCTGGTTTGAGATATTGGGGGTGGACATGGTTTATAAAAGAAACGAAAACAAGGGTGCAAAGTCAAAGGAAGGATCGGACGGTGGAGATCTGTTTGATGTTTCTTTATTACAGTTTTTGCATGGCACATGATGACATGAAGATAAAATAGGGATTACTGTAAAGTCTAAACTCTAAAGGAGCTGGGTCATGGGTCCCACATGGGGCAAAAGAGGGTTCCCTCTTTGTAACGCACTCAGAGAGTTGAAAATGTTGGAAACACAAATGGTCAATGCTTGATGTGAGAAAAGCAGTGCATTGTGAGTTGTGACACAAATTCACTGATTATATATATATATTTTGTTATTAGGATATTTTTATAATATATTAATATAAAGATTCCATATAGAGGTCTTGGTTAACTTTAATTTTTGCAAGTTTTTTAATAATGAACAGTATTATGTAACAATTCATGATGTTACTGGGTGTCATATTTAGACCATTTGTATGTACCGTTCTGATCATTCGTCAATGAAAATCTTTGAATTGTAAGACTCATTTTATACGGTAGTAAATGAGCTTTTATCTTTATAATGAGTTAATCTACCTCTGTATGAAGATAATTTATTTAATATATCGATTCATTAATATACAGTAGACAACACGTTTTCATTATTACTGTAAATATTTTCTAGAATCATGTTATATTCATAGTTTTTTTTTTTTGAGATAATGGAAATCCATTGATTATCGCATGTCAAGAAGGCCATTACATACCCATCCGCTGACACATAACAATGGTCAGACAAGAATTCGTGGAGGGGCCACAGTGGTACATAGGATAGACCAACTATATTCGAACTTATCGCTCACTGATCTAAAATGAGCCTATAACTATGACATAATCTAATACATAGTGTATAGGCATAGAAACATAAAAGAAAGCCAATGTCACTTATGTCAAACATAAGCGAGGCTGTTTGAATCCACCCACCAGGATCCCAAATACGATACCCTGAAGTAATCAAGCCCAACCATGTAGTCCAAAACCAGGCCCTTAGCCAATTAGGCCTCCAGCCCCCTTTGGGCTTCCAATCTGGTGTGGGCCCCTGAACAGATTTTGGCACCCAACCAGAACTGGGCACCACTGCCTTTCTATCACCGGCGTTTGTCCCGTTCGCTGCCACCATCGCCGTCATGCAACGCTCACGACTATCAGACCCCTTTGGTGAGCCCGCAGATCGATACCTTGAGACCACTGTCTTCCGTATCAGATCGACAGCAACAGCCAGTTCCAATCGCAGACCAGAATAGGTAAGCCCCTGATCTACACGTCGGTTTTCCGTCACCGGTAGAAATAGGTCATGGAGGAGGTGATCATCCCCTGATCTCGCTGTGTATTCTCCTCCACCAAGTCTCAGATCCAGTTTGAGTCGAGCCCGACATGGGCGAATCCAGAAATCCGTCTCTCCGGCAAGGCCCACCAAACCCGCCTTCAGTAGCTTCCTGCCTGGCAGGAATCTGACCAGATTATCTGCTATCACACGCGATAGCCCAGCAAAGGCAAACCCCCCAAACTCATCTCGATAATTCTCAGCGATGAGAACAATCGATTGGACATGCGTCGCCCAAAGTCGGTGTTGGATTGCCGTAAAGAGACAGCGAGAGGCAGAGACAGTTGATCTGCGTGGTGTTGGCGCCGTGCTCCATTGATAGAGTCCCAACCTGTGGGGGCTAGGGTTTAGCAGAGAGAGAGAGAGAGAGGCGGAAGGCCCTCATTAGGTTTCTGTTATATTCATAGTTTATTAGAGGAGGGAGGGATTTATTCATATCTTGAATGGGTTGATTTTCTTGGGGAATATATTGAGAGCTGAAAAAGTCCGATCTTGGTTAGATTGCTTTGTGCAAAAGATTCTTGCTCACCGTGAATAAAGATTATTCCACCAGTAGTTTTAACTTTATTCTGTCAGTAATTTTAGCTTTATTATTGCCCAAGGACAAGGAGCATCCTCCACTTGTTTTTGTTGTCAATGTTGACCTTCTGTTTTATTTGGGGTGAATATTTGACTTTCTAATTTAGTCCCTACCCAACGTCCCAACTAGTCTCTTTCATTACACAAATCATATTTGGTCGACTGATCGATTCGTGTAGTAGTATAGCTGTCTGTTCGAATACACTTTACAAGTTCATAGTTAGCCATTTAAAAAAATTATCACATTAATTACTCTACTTAAAATTAGTTTTAAATTTTTTATCGTGTTGTATGTTATCCTTTTTTTTTTTAATTCCAGTCAACTCACTTCCTCTTTTTTTACACCGCTATCTATTTCTTGACATTTTAGGTTTGAACCGATAAAATTAGTCTTAAAATTACAGTATGTACGTGGTGAGTTTTATCATAAAAATAAACGACCTCAACGCTAAATTTATGATAAGTGAATCATATTCATATATTAAAAATGTCGAAAGTCAAATTTATTAACCGTTTTATGACTTTAATCGATCATTAATATATTGGAATTAGTCAAAAACCTTGGGAGGCAGAGCAGTCCCTTGATCTTTTACAAAACCCTAGAGTAACTAAAGACCAAAATCAAGAACTTTCTATGTTTGTTGTTCATATAATGGTGAACACAGCGGAAGTTACTTTGACTTAAATATGGTCCCCAAAGCAGTTTATATGTTAGGGTCAAAAGGCGAGGTGGTCGACCACTCTAGAATTCAAAGAAAAAGCTCGATATGGAAAACGCCTAGTTTGCTTTCTCCATTCACGAGCCTTTGACCCAAATTTTAAAAAGACCTTCCCTCTTCCTCCACACACAATTTACAACCCTCAGTTTCAAACTCTGTAACGGCATGAATGCGCTGGTTCTGGGGTGGGGGCCCACCGGTGGAAGATACGTGATGGAGCAGGAAACTAGAAGGTGCTTAATTGGCTTTCGTTTTGTTGGGGTTTGACATTTTCAAGTGGGCAAGTGAAATTGTTGACCGAATTTCGAAGTGTCATTAAAGCGTCGCCGTGGGGGTGGTGGGTTGGATATATAATATATATATATATATTTAGTGCTTGAAATCATTTTAAACATTTTTAATCCCAAACGGCTACAACATGGCGCTGTTAGTAGTTGACCTGGGAATTGATTAGCTCGCACTACGTAATGCGCCGGACGGACCTTTTAATTCCGGACGCGTCAAAGATTTTGCGTGGTCAACTGGCCGGTCAAGTAATCAAAGCGACCGTGGGGGTTATATTCCTCATATGCCACAACATTACGGCTATGTTGGTGTTGATACCCAAAAAAGCACAAAGCATGCCCTACGCATATTTCAACCCCGATAAAGAAATACACATGCAAACCGCATTTGAAAATACAAAAATTACATATCTTCTCGAACCATCATGCCACGCATGTGGACCCAAGCCACAACTACTTTCTTGGGGCTTGCAGAAGTGGGTGTGGTGTGGCAGGTTACGGAAATACATAATGCTCGTATATTGATTTAGCGTCGTTGGTGATCTCGATCTTGGGCCCGAGATCCGAGCCCAATGACTTAAATCGATGGCGAAATGGTGTATATGAGATTTGGGTCAACATTTCTCCTAAACAGAAAGCCCAGCTTTCTTCCTCTTTATTCTAATCTTGCCTTCTTCCCCGCATCAATTGCCTATACATAGATCGAACTAAAATCCTCAAGAACAACCGATTCCTTCTGCTAGGTAGTGAAAGGCAAACCTTGTGACCAGTTAAAGAATATTCTCTTCTTCCTTAAACCATGAGGGCACAATTCTCAAACTTCCTCGTCAACCTCGTTCCAGGTTTTGTGCCACCGCAGCTGTTTTTGCTGCAATCTTTGTCGACGGCGACAACGTCCTTCTCCCTCTCCCAAAGCTTCATCTCTCAAGTAAGTTTTCTTTTCCTAGATTTTAAGGCATAAATCGTGTCTAGGTTGAAGAAGAAATGTTTTATCCAGAAATCATGTGTTCCCAATAAAGCCTATATAAGAGGAGATTTGGGATTGTAATGAGGGGAGAGAGCTTTGCCAGTGTAAAGAAACAATCCAGCATAATCGAGCAAAACCCAGAAAACTTAGAAACACCTACAGCAATCAAGCCTTCAAGCCTTCAAGCATAAACCCAATTCTCAATCTCTTTTCCAAACTCTCCTTCGGACCAGGTTCCCAAAAACCCCAAATTCTCTCACCGCAATGTGTTTCTAGCTCCCACACCATGCTTCACTCTGCAAGCTCTGTTCATTATCTGAATCACACACAAAATTCTCCCATTAATCAATTATTGGGTTGATTTTGGCCTAGTCAATGCTTAATTTTAAAAGGACCCTCACATTTTGGCGACTTCACTGTGGACTAGGTTGTGATTCAGAAAATCTGTTCATCATGCAGTCTTTCAATTTAAGCATGCTTGTGTCATTCAAAACTGTTGTTGAATTCAAGTAACAGGGGGCTACCTCTTTTAACATGATTCATAACTGTTGTGTATGTTTTGTTGATGATTCCTCAAGTCCAAGCCCACCATCTTAAGTTCCTTCTTTCTTCATCATAGTCCTAACTTTCTGTGCCAAAACCTCAGAGGCAATATCATACTTGATGCCAAAACCAAATAGAGCCTTACCTCAAGATGTGGATAATTCTTGGTGCAAGTCTTTTCCAAGTTGTAGCCTTCCCTGCCCAAGCATGAGTCTTCACAGCAGTAACCAAAATTTTCACTACCATAGTCAAAAATGTTTCATACTAGGAATCTTTTATGCAAGCTTTACCATATCTGAAACTTTTAGTGCATAGCTAAAGTTTTTACTCCCTTAGCCAAATCCTGAACTACAATAAAAACTAGTACCTAAATCTAGATGAAACCTCTGCTATTATGACATATACTTGATGAATCTTAAATATTGTATTGTTACTACGGTAGCATTGCACTGCCATAGATTGTCCTTAAAAAGTGAAGCAAATACAGACAAGCTTAACACTCAGATGATGTCCAATTAACAAGAGAATCCTCTTGTTAGTTAGTCTATTATACTCAATGCGTACAAGCAAATATTGTTTCTCTTGCATAAATGTTTGTGCTCGATGAATCTTAGAAGATAAGCATTTGTATTGTTGTGATAAAACGCCCTGCAGCTATACTTCATAACAGTATCTCAAGCCATGCAAACAAGCTTTATTTTGGGTTGCAGATTCTTGTGATCTACTTTAAGAACATTGTACAATGTTGAAAATATTTAAGTATATTGAGATCCATACCTCAAATCATGCAAACACTTGGGGGCTGACAAATGCAAATTCAACTTTTTTCGTAATTCAAATATGTGATCACCTTCTAGAAACCTTACTTGATAGCATTCACAGCTATAGCTAAATTCTTTACTACAATTACCAAAATCTAGCCAAAATTTCCACTATAGTAACCAAATATACAGTGATTACAATATTTAGTTTTCAAGCCAAACAAGCCTCATGTCAAACCAAAAACATTAGTGGAAACCTTTCTAAAACCAGAACAATCACCCCTAGCTAGATCCAAAGTTTTCACTGCAATAACCAATCATTTATGTAATAGTCTGATTATGCAAATCATGAAAATTCAATGATATTGACAGGTGAACTTTGTTCATGCATATAGAAGAGTGTTGTACAATGCTACCAATATTTAATCTTTAACAAGCTACTTCATGCCTATAGACTTGGGGGGGCTGAGGTTGAAAGTTTAACTCTCAACATATTTTCATGCCGGGATGAACATCTCATCCATTAATGGCTACTACAGTCATGCCTTCTTCAAAATAAGCATTCACAGCTATTGACAAATCCTTTAGTGCCATTACCAAAATCATGTCATAGCCTCTACAATAATAAAAAATCCTTATTACAAGCTTCCCCAAACAAAAGAAAATTATGCTAAAAGCCAAAACTTCCACTGCAACAGCCAAAATCTCATTTTTTACCTACATAAGCCTGATGTCAAAACTCAAAATAAAACAGAGTCACATCCCTCACTTCAGTAATCAAAACCTCACTTGCAGCTATCAAATTATCCAAGCTCAAAGTAAAATAACTTGAATCGAATCAAGTTCACTACTTCAAGCCTTTCTTAAACCAACTTTACTACATAGTTCAAGTTTTCATTGCAGCAACCAAATATAGATATTCAATTTCATAGCCAGAAATTTCTCCAGTCAAATCAAAATTTTTATTGCAAGCATTTCTCAAGCCAATGAATCTACTGCTAAAACCAAAATTACCTCCGATTCTTAGCCAAAGGAGTTCATATAAAACCAAATTCCCATGTTGCAAGCCTAGTCAACCAAAAATAGGTGTTGCCAGAACTTCTACCATGATAACCAAACCTCATATGCAGCAAAAACTTTTATTACAAGCCTCCTTCAAATCATGCATTTATTGATAGAGACTATACCATTGGCCCTTAGCCAAGTAAAAAAGAATTACAAGCCTCATTGCAAGCATTTCTTAGGCCAAAGCTCTTGTAGTTAGAGCCAAAGTTTCCACCGCAGTTGTTTGGACCCAAAATGAGCATTTTGGCCTGACAAGGCACGTCTTCGAGAAATTGAGCCAATGTTAGTGGCTCAAGCTATATATTGTCGACAAGTTCGAAATATATATTTAGAGGCTAAATAAAGCCTACTATGGAAGCATGGAAGTATGGAAGCATGAAAGCATGAAAAGTCAACTTTAGCACATTTTCCTACTTCGGCTAGGAGAAACCGAGCTAAACAAGGAAGGAGGGGCGGCAGACTAACCAAACGAAATTCAAATGAGATGAAACTTTCCAGATTAAATCTAGAAAGCCCAAGGATCATTTCTTATGAAGAGTGCCAGAGCTATTTTTGAGTGAAAGACCTTCAAACAATCAGTCCAATTTCCTTGTCTAGAGAGGCTTGGAAAACTGGACCTGTAAGAGGTCCAGCAGGGTTTTCGGCCCAACCACTATATAAAAAGTTCTGAAATTTTACCAGGGTGATCTACACTCATAGTGGAACATTTCTTATGAAGAAGTCACCGTCAAAATCTGAGTGCTTGATGGAGATAAAATTGAAGGAATAAAGGAGCAGAAAGTGCTTCCTTATCTCCAAAATTCATCATTCCTTATCTCCAATTATGCCTCCTTAACTCCTTATCTCCGAAATTCATCATGCTTTATCTCCAATTATGCTTCCTTATCTCCAAAACTCATCATTTCTTATCTCCAATTAATGCTCCACTATCATTTGTTTAATGCTAAACACCTTGGCATGGTAGCCTATAAATAGAAGTTACAATGAAACACTTAAACACACAATTCACTCATCAATACATCTCTAAGATGATCTAAGTCTCTCTAGAGAAAACCTCTCTAAGAGAAACTCCTCTCCTTCTCTTTCTCTTACCGGTGATCACACTCCTAGTCCTAGTCTTCTCAGAAGCCGACTTTCAGTGCCACCAAACCCTCTGTCAACGTACTTCGATCCTAGTCTCCTCGGGAGCCGATTGTAGTACCACGACCACAACGGTTATGGAACCAGCCAAGAAAGGGTAACGCCCTCGCAAACCAGCCAAGCTAAAGTCACACTTTAGCAAGTTCTCTCTACTTCCCAGTGGTTCTCGCTCTGCTCGATCTACAACACCGAGTATCGATTGTGATTTTCAAGAAGATTAGCAAAAGTCCTCACCACGAGGCATAAAGAATCCCACGACGAGGTTGGTGCTCTCCTTGTCTATAATTTCTTGAAAGAAGTCAGGTCAAGGGACACCCCCGACGACCGCACCCGAACGGTGCTGGCACGCCTGCGCAGAAAAGAGACTGTTGACCAGCTGCAACAAAATTGGAGCCAAACAGCAGTAACCAAAACTTCATCTGTAACATGACAACAAGCCAAAGTCAAGCCACCATGCCACTTTACTTTTCAAGCAAAATAAGCCTTCCACTAAATCATGGTTATGCTAAGCACATCTCACATCAGGCTCATTATCTAAATCTTGCATTTGAAATTGTTCATACATACTTACTTTCAGGCGAATCCTATTTAGACTTGCACTCACAAAGTTTTTGCTACCTTAATTCAAGCATAACATCTCTTCAAACTGAACCCTGAAAATTATTGTTCAAGCTCCCTACCATTCATTAAACACTATAGTAGCAAGCTTCACTGATGCCTTCACTAGCCAAGAGCAAACGCTATTTCGCAACCATAACCAAAACCTTCCCCTCCACAGACATAAATATTTGCTTTAGCATATCAAATGGTCAGTCAAAAGCCTTGTTATAAATTTTCTCCAGTAAAATGTCTTTGTTACACCTTTTCTCCAGTAAAAAGCATTTGTTCCACCTTTTGTCCAGTTAAAAGCCTTTATTCAAATCTTCTACTGTCTTTGTCACCATCCAGTCATATCTTATTATCCATTCTCATGACCTATGCAATGACAAAACATTCACTGCAATGACATAGCACTGTGGTTTTTTGATCTTTCAATTGAAAAGTTGTAGCAAATAAGTTGGGTTGTAGTTTTAGTCATCTTATTGCTATGTTATACTCCATGCAGATGTAGTTTTAGTCCATAAATGAAGTTTGAGCACTTGATGATTCTCCAAGATAACGCTTTAATGTAATCAAAAAGCACTATAGTAGTTGGTCATTCATTTCAACTATTTGGCATGTAGACAACCTTGAGAAATTGATTTATACAGATGAAATTTTGGGAAAATGATAAATATTCCATGCTTGATTATCTCTTTTCCTATGCTAGTGTCTATGCCAAAACAGTGTGATTGTCTTGGAAAGCTAAGTTGTGAAATCAATAACAGGCATAGTTTACGTCTAAGTCTCGAGGACTTAGTTCAAGCTTGAGTTTTGTCACTGCAGTAACTTCATGATTAGCTACATGTTGATTGCTGATCTCATACGACTCATGTTATGGCTCATTGCCTTGTTTCATATCAAGCAAAGATGCTTATAAATAAGATATAATACACTCATACATCATGCAAATCATTTCAGTATGAATAAGATAAGAGTCATATTCCTCCCTTCTCTGTAGCTAGCACGAGAATCATTCCTAGTGTCATCATAACGACCTTGCTTTCATGGAAGTACTGAATAACACAGCAATCTTAGTCAATTTCTACAACATCTTCAGTCAATCTCAACATTAGTATTACTTCACCACTGCAGCCATTATAATTTTCCTAACTTCAGTGAAGTGTTTTCAATCAAAATAAGAGCCAAACATGCTATAACTCATTTTCTTAAACTTTAAGCATCAAACATAAGTCGTGTGTCCTTTGAGGCCTAATGATCATCACCATACCTTTTAGCTCATAATCATATCCACCAGTACTGCGAACCTCCTTATCATCTCTAGCTCCCCTAATGGATAATTTTCCAAATTACAATTTCAAAATCTTGTCAAGCACCAATTCCTTTCTCATGCTCATTTTTCATACAGACAAGATACTACAACATTTTCATAGTTGTAAATCCACATATTACTGTGTAGATAGCAACAAATCACTGCCAATATCACAGCATGGAGAGCTACAGTTTCAAAAATCTTGTTATTTGCAGTTTATATATTGCAAGGACAAAATTATCGGTAGCTAATAATTTTCTACTATAATTGGTGGTGCTGTAAAGCCATATATTGCTACTGCCATGCTATGAGTCACTTTCTCATGCTCAAACATAAGATGCTGCTGTATAGCCATTACTACAAATCCATGTATCAATGCAGACTAAGTTATCAGCTTTATAACCGACTCGAAGACCAAGTACTTCTTATTTACTGTGGTGTTCATAGTTACCTACAGTTTATATATTGCAAGGTTCGAAGTTCCTGTTATCAATTGATTTCAAGCTGCAATTGACACTGCTGCAAAGCCATACAATACTGCGAGAATGCTATAGGCTAGGTCACTGCTAATCTCGTGCTACACTATGAGCTGCTCCAACAAACCTACTTACATCAAATTGCTATTGCAAAACCAAGCTTGCTACACTATGCTCTTTCCTAACTCCTACATATGCTTAAGACAAAAATGTCATATAAATTCATATACCAAGCTCATTTCAATATGTGACAAGCTTATGCATACCCCAAGCTTATGGCCATGCCAAGCGGATTCATGACCAAGAGGACTACTCCAAGCATATAAACAACAAGCATATGAATAAAATAAAAAATAAAAAAAACTCAAAAGGAATCTTGCCAATCTCCTCTTTTTAAGGTCATGCATCCATTCTAAAAGCCGTGATAGAGCCACGCCAAGCCCATCTCCAAAGCAAATACCTTTCAATGCACACGCGCTCTTTCATGGTCATTCAAATACAAAAGGCAACCAAAAGCCGAAGCAATCAAAACACATGCCTAGTACATGCATATGCAACGTTGCCACAAGCTAAATCTAAGCAACAAAAAATTATTGCAATATGCGTATTAATCATTAAGGCAAATTCAAGCAAACTAAGGCAAATGGAAGAAACCTTTATATACCACATGCAACCATTCTAAATCCATTAATCCAAGCAAAAATATACTCAAGTAAAGAAAATTGTTTTTCAAAATTCATATTTGTTTTCCTTGCACATTCATGTCATGCTCAACCTTGCATACCATCCTTATATTTCTTCATTTTCAATTCCTTAAGCTACAATAACAATTTTTCTTTTAACATTGTGCTACATCATTTTCAACCATGCTCTTGTTTACGTACTTTGCTTTATTCAAAAATTATTTTTGATTTTCTACGCACTAACTTATCCGTATATTTTAAAAAATTTATGTTTATTGCTAACTTTTCATACCGAAATCACATGCTCTATTACTATTCTATTTCCTGATTAATCTATTCATTATGATTTTTACTCTTTACAAGTTCTACATGTCTCACTTCTACTCAAAATTTTCACAACATCTTTTCACGAGGCCTACACTTATTCAATTCATTTCACTTCTATGCCTACTGACTTACTATATTTCTTTTAAAATGCATCATTTTAAGCATCTCTTGTAAAACATAATCTTGATATTGCTTTATACATCATCAAGTCTATACACAAGCATTATCTTTCACACTTTTGATTTCATTCTTCCAATTCTTTCTTTTAATTATATGACTCATTTCATTGTCATTGCATAACCCACATAATTAAGGGGGCTAATGTTGATACCCAAAAAAGCACAAAGCATGCCCTACGCACATTTCAACCCCAATAAGGAAATACACATGCAAATTGCATTCGAAAATACAAAAATTACATATCTTCTCGAACCATCATGCCACGCATGTAGACCCAAGCCACAACTACTCTCTTGGGGCTTGCAGAAGTGGGTGTGGTGTGAAAGGTTACGGAAATACATAATGTTCGTATATTGATTTAGCGTCGTTGGTGATCTCGATCTTGGGCCCGAGATCCAAGCCCAATGACTTAAATCGATAGCGAAATGGTGTATATGAGATTTAGGCCAACCTTTCTCCTAAACAGAAAGCCCAGCTTTCTTCCTCTTTATTCTAATCTTGCCTTCTTCCCCGCAGCAATTGCCTATACATAGATTGAACTAAAATCCTCAAGAACAACCGATTCCTTCTGCTAGGTAGTGAAAGGTAAACCTTGTGACCAGTTAAAGAATATTCTCTTCTTCCTTAAACCATGAGGGCACAATTCTCAAACTTCCTCGTCAACATCGTTCTAGGTTTTGTGCCACCGCTGCTGTTTTTGCTGCAATCTTTGTCGATGGCGACAACGTCCTTCTCCCTCTCCCAAAGCTTCATCTCTCAAGTAAGCTTTCTTTTCCCAGACTTTAAGGCATAAATCGTGTCTAGGTTGAAGAAGAAATGTTTTATCCAGAAATCATGTGTTCCCAATAAAGCCTATATAAGGGGAGATTTGGGACTGTAATGAGGGGAGAGAGCTTTGCCAGTGTAAAGAAACAATCCAACATAATCGAGCAAAACCCAGAAAACTTAGAAACACCTACAGCAATCAAGCCTTCAAGCCTTCAAGCATAAACCCAATTCTCAATCTCTTTTCCAAACTCTCCTTCAAACCAGGTTCCCAAAAACCCCAAATTCTCTCACCGCAATGTGTTTCTAGCTCCCACACCATGCTTCACTCTGCAAGCTCTGTTCATTATCTAAATCACACACAAAATTCTCCCATTAATCAATTATTGGGTTGATTTTGGCCTAGTCAATGCTTAATTCTAAAAGGACCCTCACAGTTGGTACTTGATAGTTTTCGATTGTTTTGATTTAATAATTTGACTCAAAACTCGCATCATTAAAAACCGATCATTTATATGTGTTTGTATATGAATAGCGGTAACAGACATGTCCTATTTTGACTTAATTTTCAATGATGTTATGTCAAAACTCATCACGACTCTGGCGATTCAAAGCGACGGACGATCAGGACAACATGCGAAAAAAGAAGAAGAAAAAGAACGGAGCTCCCTATCTTCAAATACATTCATTTTCTTGTGCAATTGCATCAGTTGAAGTCTGTACTTGTTTACTATTTGGGTTGAAGTACTTATTATTTAGTACAAAATATACTCATGTACTCTCAATGACTTAAGTATAGTTGCATCAGTTGAACTATGTACTTTTTTACTATTGGGTTGAAGTATTTATTATTTAATACAAAAGAAGCTCCTATACTCAATGACCTAATGCAATATTAAGCTAGCATCAACGCAATCCGGAATCACAACGCAATAAAAACACGTTTCATCAACCACAACATACATTTCATTATGAATCAGAATCACACATAGTCATATCAGATTTAAAATTACCACAATCAAATTCCAAATTCTAAATTGAACAGATTCAAGCAAGCCACATATCCCAGCCCTTTGTTTTCCATACATTAAGCTTGAAAGTACCAATCTTGCAAGCACACACAGCACCACATACAAACGCATATTCATCACTATTAATAGTACCCAGGAAACCCAAAAGGCAATAAAACCATTGCAAACATAGAATATCAATACACAACCACACCTAGATCATCAAAACATGAAGAACCAAGAAAAAAAAATCATATATTGAAATAGTCCCAGACTGTTAATACCGGAGTGGAATATTCCAAGACTAAACCAAACTAAATAATTGTTGATAACGGTGAGGTCCCACACATTCAAGACTTCCGGAGTCTTGTAGCTCTTGTCATTCCGATCAATCCTACCAACCAAATATATTCGAAATCGCAAAACTTGAGGTGCTTTCGGTCAAATTACTAAGTATTAATTTTTTTTTGGGCCCATGAAATAGGGTGCCCTAAGCGTAGGCCTATGCCCAAGGCCAGTCGCCAGATCCCAGTTCCTAAACCCCCACCTAGAAGCTTTGCTAGAATCCAAAACATTGTTGGGTTCTTGTTTTCCTCCTGTTAAGGCTTGGTGATTTGTGAACGTTTGACAAGGTGTTTTATGCTTTGGTTTTTTGATCTAGGTGCTTGCAACGACTCCGTTAGTGAGGTATTCAAGTTGATGTCTATGACGGGTAGGGTTTCTTTTTGCGCCCTAGGGTTTCATTTTGGTAATGAACTTGGGCTTGGGAGCCCATTAGTTTTATCTATCTATTATTAAGAGAAGAGAGCTTGCTCTCTAAAACTGAAATTTTTTACCAATTTAACCTTTATATATTAAAAAAAACTATGAAATATAATTAATCAATAAGGATAATATAGTAAATTGTAAAATAGAAAAAAAAATTAAAAAAAAGAAAAGAAAATGTGGTAGTTGTACGAGAAGTTTTTCCACTATCTTTAACTTCTCTCCACACACATAGTGGGTGGGCCATGCTAGTATTAATAATGTAAACGGTTCACCACATGCAGGGAATAGAGTATAGGGCATAATGAAGCTGATTTTTTTATTTGTATTTTTATTTTTTATTATTTTCCTTTGGCTAGTTTGGGATTGCTTTACTTTTACAAAAATCAATTTTTTTACTAAAATTTTAAGTTTTAAGATACTTGGTAAATTTAAAAAAAAAAAAAAAAAAACAGCTTTATTTGAAAAGTATGAGTCATTGAGAGTAGATAATAAATGAAACCCAAAGTTACTTCTAAAAGCTGGTGTGGCTAAAAACACATGGAGGTTTAAATGAATTTTTAAAAATCCCAATAACATTCTCACTCATTTTAGAAAATACATGAGCTCATTTTATTTGCTGAAATAATTATTTACAATTTGATATAGAAAATGCATGTTTGATGATTGATTTTCTTTTGTAAACTTTTTGGAGAGAAAAAAAAAACACAAATGGACATGATCAATCTGTTAAAGAGTGAAACAAAAAAAAAAATCAAAATCATGTATTTTGTGGTCATTAGACATATGTACAACACTTTAATTCCTATTTACTTTTACAGTTTTTTGTTTTTTGTTTTTTTGTTTTTTAACGTGGGGGTATATATCTGACAATTGTTTCTAATGTGTTTTATTCACAACTCGCATATCTTATCCTCTCCAACACATAGTTAGTAAACATGATGTTCTCTTCTCTGACTCCCGCAAGTGAGGTTTCTTGACGGTGGCTAGGTGAGGTTTTCTTCTCAAGTGGCGGTGGTCTTGTGCTTTTGACTGAGACAACGGTCTTTGCTCCTGTCTCTAGTCTAATTCTTGGTGGCGCCGGTGGATTTCGACGATGCTCTGTTCATCATCGGCGCTGGCTATGCTGATGGTGTTGTTGGGACCGATCTACGATTGGATCGGTCCTGTCGGGATGTGAATTCTCTGAGGAAGATGGAAGAGATGGCGGGGAGTGCAGTGTCTGTTTCTCTTTCTTAGATTGGCTTGCCTGGGATTGTTTAGATCTGATGGTGAGGAAGGTGATTCAAAGTTGCTCGGCTTGGGGTCTGATGAAGAGTTGTGCCTCGGATGGTGGTTATGCTATTGGTGGCGGGTGCTCCCAGGGAACCTGGCTGTGGGATAAATGATATGGCAGCGGCCTCTATAGCAGCAAAAGCAGCGACAGTACGACTGG
Source organism: Rosa rugosa (assembly GCF_958449725.1). Taxonomy (NCBI): domain Eukaryota; kingdom Viridiplantae; phylum Streptophyta; class Magnoliopsida; order Rosales; family Rosaceae; genus Rosa; species Rosa rugosa. Next base: position 44,000,660 of record NC_084824.1, on the reverse strand, counting down.
AGTTCAACAGCGGTGCTTAGGAGTCGCAATTGGCTTCTCTCAGGCTATCGGTAGTCCTCGACGTCGGAGCAGCTTGTGTGGTGGTGCAGGTGTCAATGACGGAAAAGTTGATGGCTCTATTGGGATGGCTGCAATGGCAAACCCTAATTGGGATTGGGCTTTGCTTTAATTAGCTTTCTGTTTTGGGTTTGGGACCTAGGAGTGGTTGGGCCTCGAACTGGATGATTTGGCTGCTTCATGGGCCTTTGCTTTGTTCTGCCTCTTTGGTGTGGGGCTGGTTGGATTGGGGCTCTAGGGCCCTTAGTACTGTTTAATTTTTCCTTGGGTCGCAAGATCTAGTTGCTCAGTTGTCACATTTATTTACTTTGCTTCTGAGTTTCTAGGTTTTGTTAGAATAAAGGTGCTTAATTGTCCTTAAAAGGTGGGTGTACTCGGGACTGCGAGGTTCTATTTTTCTTAGAATAGGTCTTTTGTATGTCCTAAAGGACGGCTCTTTCTGTCTGCCCCTCTAGGGTGTGTCGTTTCTGGTACTGCTTGTTGAATTATAAATTTGACTGACCTCATTCGATTAAAAAAAAAATGTACAACACTTGTACTTATAATTTACTACACGTTATAAAGTTGTTTATGTATTAACAACACTTTTTCAAGTATTGTTTACCAAATGAAACTGTTTTAATTCATAATCGATTATTCTCACAATGCAGCAGAAGCATTTTTTTTTTTTTTTTAATTTTTTATTTTTCTAAGTCACAACAGCTCAAACCAGCTCTTATACTTATTTCTTGTGTATTTGGGGTGTCATGCGGACGTTAGTACAATATTGTGTGTGGAAAACTTATTTTCAAGAGCCACACAATAGTAAGTTCTAGGGGTCATCATTTGGCCCTTCGGCTCTAAGCCCGCCTGGCCCATAAGGCAGAAGCCCGACCCGGCCCTTGCTTTAGGGCGGGCTGGCCCGATCCTTTCTCAAATAGGGTAGGGTATGGGCCATGCAAATTAAGCCCGGCCAGTTTAAGCTCGTTAGGGCCAAGCCCAGCCCGGCCCTTTAAGCCCGCCCAATTAAGCCCTAATCACTTTCTATTTTTTTTTTTTTTTAAAATATGTTTCTGTTTTTTTCTATAACATACAACTTATCTCTTTCTTTGTAATTGATTTCCTAAGCTTTATTTTCTTTAATTTTTGTTTCCTTTGTTAAACAACAATTAATTTTGGGAGATAGTCAATGAGAAATTTTATTCACACATTGCTAAATGATAGATACACATCTCTTACTTAATACACAACCTATTAACTTTTTTATTTTAATATTTTACTAGAAACACAACCCCAAACTTCCTAAACTATCCTCATTCACAATACACAATATCTTTTCATTAAATACATATCATTTTTCTTTTTTGCTGAAATAAATTGAGATAAATATTTAGTAAGAGATTACCTATTTTTTTCCTTATACAAGAGAGACTACCTATTGCATTGCTGCAGTTGAAAAAAAAAAAACGAGACCCAAAGAATGGCATATTACACTAGAAGACTCAGCATCAATTTCTCAATGGCTCAATGTGAGAGTTTCGGTAAATCACATGGTCATCACTAAAGTTAATGCAACGGCACCCAAAGAATGTTTTAATTGCTTTTCACTTGTTGAGTTGAACATACTCAGATGCCAATGGGGAATTGCTTGTCATTGAGGACTTGACCAAGACAATATTCAGATGCCATATTGTTGAGATTTGTGAACTACTGATGATGAAATTGGAGTGGTGTTAGCTCAGTGGTTAGAGCATTCGCTACCTAGGATCCAGGTCCTGGGTTCGAGTCACCATGGGGGTAGGACTGAAATCCTTTTATCCTCTTTTAATAAAAGAAGATGATGAAATTGGAGTGAAACAAAACAATACATCACAAGAGTTCTTGAGGAATTTTTCAACGGTTTTCACTTGCTCTTGTTTGTCCATATCATTTGGACAGTTAATACATTTTTGAAACTAGATTGATAAGAAGACTCGATCCAATGCATGGTAAATTATTGAGAATCAAATTCATGATATTGGAATCAAACTTCCTAAACTATCCTCATTCACAATACACAACATCTTTTCATTAAATACATATCCTTTTTTCTTCTTCTTTTTTGCTGAAATAAATTGAGATAAATACCTGGAAACAAAAAAAAAAAAAAACTGCATATGTTTCTTAATTCCAACTATGTTTCTTTATTGTTAATACAAATATCTCTTTTGGTAATTTAACTTACCCATAAAATTTCTTGGTACTGTGAAAAAAGGAATGTGTATTTAGTATTTAGAGGTGTGTGAATAAAATTTCTCATAGTCAATTGAATATAAATGTTATAAGTTAATTCCAATATTGTTGTAAATATTATTAGATATGTGACTGTCCACGTAAATACTCATTAGTTATGTATTTTGATGTAAACCCTACCTCTATATAAAGGAGGCTAATGAGACTGAATGAGAATACTTCTACTTCCTCTCAACTATTCTCTCTATATCTACTGTCTACTTTATAACATGTTATCAGCACACTGTACGGTTTTATGGACTTATCAATATCAACTCAAGGAAGCAACAACTTGTTACGTACTCTAAGTACAGAACAAGCAATCGGATTTAGCAATGATGTTTCAATCTGTATTCCTAGTTCATTGAAGAAAATCATTCATTGAGGACCATGCCTTATTACATTAGGATTACTATGATTCTGTACATGAACAAGGAATGTTGTTCCTATTGCTAATAGATATAGGAAACCTTTATGGGAGGGTACCTAACTAGTTAGCCTATATAAGAAACCACTTGGTCCTTGCTCTAGCTATCAACAATACTCGAGAATACATTGCTCTGCCCATAAGAGAATTCTCAACAAGGATAGCTCAGAGGAGAACCAACCAAGTGCACCAACTCATTAAGATCAACTTGCGATCTTCCACAATGGCTTCAAACCCAGGTATGTTTGTGTTCTTAAGCTTGAGTACAAATCTGCATATACATATACTTGGATATATATATTTGATTTACACACACTTGCTCTACTTTTTAGAATCCATGATGATCTTAAAGTTTTTGGTGCAGCCTTGTTGCTTCTGACCTTAACTTTGATATATGAGTTTAATATCTTCATTCACTGTGCGATGTGGAAGTTAATCTACCAATTTTGTTCTTGACATGCATGATCTCGTATTTCCTATTGCACATACCACTTGCATCGATTGCTAATGTGTTTTCATATCGGTGTGCGCTTTTCAATTTTGTCAGGGTCCATCTTCTTCTTCTTTTATTAGCTATAGTGTACTGGGTTCGCTATATATATATATATATTTTTTTTTCATGACGGTTTGCATCCATTTTTTTTCATCAAAACTTCATAATTATATATGTGGTTCTGCCGCACACATAGTTCCATAAGTTTAGGACCTATCTACATGTATCGTTGCATATTTGATTTCCTTAACTGGTTTGATTCATTAGATCATCACCACATCGATCTACTGATAGAGATGAAAGGGTCAAATGGCCATTACAAGTTGTGATTATTCCCCTAAAATTCTAAATGTATGATATTCTTTCATGTTTTATAACCTGAAAGAATATCATACATGTTTTATAACCTCGTTACGTTTTCTTTTAGGTTTGATATATTGATTTTTGATAGATTAAAGTTGTTATTAGTTTAACAAAGAAATTTGTTTTCTATCTCTAGTATCTTGCGTGTTACACTCATCTATATTGATATATACCCAATATGTCGAAAGCCAATTTTATGGTCTTATTTTAATTTTGATCGGCTTAACGCTTGAATTTTCAATATTAAGGTATGTTCTTCATTGTTATAATTAAAAAAATTGTGATGTGAAATTTCTCAGAGTTAGTACAATTACGAGGGCCAGAAGATCCTTAGAGCTATACAATGAGTATATAAACTCACATATTTTTGATCCCCAATAATTATAAGAGGGCTGAAATTAAGTTCCTCAATTTTTTTTGGTATTGGGGTTCCCTCCTCCATACGACAATATGAATTTGAAGTTCAATTTTGAAAACTTGTCTAAAGCTAGAAGCTACGTTCTCCACAAGATAAAATTATGTTCTTGTGTGATTAGAGGAGAGAAAAAAGATTATCATTTTGTGAAGTTAAGCAAACCAGAAGTTCTTTGTAATTTCTTCATTAATGGAACCAGAAGTTTCCACAGTTAATTTTATTGCATAGTTTATCTATTTATTTTTCTTCACTGCAATTTTCCTATTTTGTTATGTACTTTCATTACAGTACTTATCTTTTAAATTAATTTTTTTTTGTTACTCATACGGACCAACGGTCCTATATCTCGAACATATGAATTTCGAATGTAATATATATGAACCAGAAGTTCAAAATTTCATAGTAGAACCTGAAGTTCTAACAGTAAAACTCAAACCCGAAGCTTTGAGTATAAAATATAAATGAGTTAATAGTGAACTTGTAGATTCACTTTAGTCACCTCGAGCCTAAAGTTTCGAGCACCAAATTTATTTGAACCCGAAATTCAAATTACGAAATCTTAGAACTTGCAGTTCATAGAAAAAATATTCGAACCTAAAGCTTCGATTACACATGTAATTCATTCACAGTTTATTTAACTTTATGTACACTTCGAACCAGAAGTTTCGAGTGAATTTTCGTATGTTAATTGATCAGTTTTTTTTATGCTTACCTAAAGCTTCCTTATTGTTATCTTATAAGTGTATATGAAGTTCACTCCACCTTAGAACCTGGAGTTCTAATTGTGCATACTGAAGCCTTAAGTTTCGATTGGATACATGGACAATTTATCATAAAGTTTTAATCTGGGTTAACCTCAAACATGAAGCTTTGAGGGGATTATTTTGACACCAATTTATAAGTAAGCAGATATTCAACTATTGGTTATTTACTTAACTAATGAAGGTGAGCCACTAAACCCAAATTTGAGAAAGTGAGCCACTAATGAGTATATCTTTTGAATCCAGGTACGTCATTTTTCTAATCAATATCATTTTTTTTCCTCATCATAAATTTTGAGAAAGTGAGCCACTAAACCCAAATTTGTGATCATGAATTCTGTAATTAAAAGATATTGGAACCTGCAATTTCTAGATCCTTAATTACATGTGGACTTGAAGCTCCTCAATGATCATATTGACTAGATGAGCACCTGAAGTTTCTCACTTAAAAGTTATGATCATGAAGTTTAAACTTGACATTTCGAGTACCTCTTTTTTTTTTTTTTTTTTTTTGCCAGAAGTTCAAAATTCATTTGACGTTATTAATCTACATCAAACAACAATAAAATAATTGAACGTCATGTTTTACCTGTACAACACGGACCAGAAGCTTCTTGTATATCCTATGAGATTCACTGTTCAATTATTATGAATTTGATTTGTGTCATCTTCAAACTTGTGTTTTGAATGATTTTAAGGCAATGCAATTTTATCCATGGTGTCTAGAAAACATTATTAAGGTTTATGCTTATGAGGCTAATATAACAACATGTCAGATCTTACATATCTGATTGATGGCTCCAGAAGAGCACATATTATTGTCTCTTTGCATCTTGTGCCTCCAATATTACCAGAGATGTATAATCACTCTCTCTCATGGATCTCATTGTATAATAAGATAGCTGATTGACATGGCTATACCATGAAATACCACCAAAAATGGATCATGGCATGAGAGAAATCAAGAGTCAATGTAAATACTGTCCTAACATCCACACATGTGAGGAAATTGTAAATTGGGTGTGTGTCTATTGTACACTATATGAGTCTTTATCAAGCCACTTTCGAAAGAGCACTGATCAAATTAAATTGCATTGACTAATAAGAACATTGAGATTCATTTCACATGCCTGATGTCTTTTGCTTACAATAAGCAAATTGAAAGCATTATCGTGTTATTTCACAAATTTATCGTAACCTCTTGAGTTTCCATTGAAACTAAGTGTTTCTTAATCTGATTATCTTAGAATGTGATGTTCCTCAAGAAGTTGTTACAAAATGGAAAAAAATCGAAATCTCATGTTTCTTGGATCTTCGATTATATGAGGGCTTGAATTTCCTCCTCTTTATGACTATAAATATATATGTGACAGAGAACTTGAGGTTCTCCACGTGATAAAGTTACTCTATTATTATGGATTATAGTCTTCAATTTGAAATTTCGAGTATATATCATTTTGGCCAGCAGTTCAAAATGAATTTGGTCCATTCCAATTATCAGTATTTCACAATTAGTGTTTACTGAAGCTAAGGTAACACCCATATCAAGAGTTGTAGATCTTGATCTATGACTCCAAATGAGCTACTATCATGTTACCAAATTTGAAATATTGATGCACTAAGTAGCTTCAATGTGATTGGAGAAGATTTTTTTTGCTATTTGATATATATTGTGTCAAATTTTTACAGTAAATGGAGGCATATATAATGTCATGAACCAGAAGTTCATTGAACGAAATGCACTATTTGGCATGATTGATTACGTCATCTTTTGTCTACCATGTTGCGTGGAATCACTTACAAGTTTGATGACTGCTAATCTTACTCACAAGCAAATTGTTTATTTACCGCATATTTGCGAGTTGTCACTTTAATGAGACAATCCTCCTGCAATGAGGGGGAGAAAGATTGTTCCTGAAGAACGATATGAATTGGTGTGTGATATTTATCCATCGTCTCATTTTGACTTCGTGAAATATCTTTTTTTTTTTCTTTAAAAAAAAAGAGGATTAAAGGATTTCACTCCTACCCCCATGGTGACTCGAACCCAGGACTTCGTGAAATATCTAAACTAGTGAATTGATAAAAGAAAGTGACAAAATCATATGCTAAATGCAAAGGCATTTGTGTGGGATAAAGTCCCTAAAACCAACCATACTATTACAACAACGTGGTGTGGTGTGTTGGTCGAGCGGCCTAATCTGGAACCCCCAGGTCTAGCGTTCGAATCCCAGCTCCACCCCGTGGCTAGCAGATTTGAGGGACCTAGGTTGATTAAACACCAAGGTTCGTGCGTCTGCGATGCAGTGATTAGTCCGGCTACGCTGGGATACACTGCATGAGAGTGTGTGTGTGGTTACTACTGTCGTCCAAACCTCAAAAAAAAAAAAAAAAAAAACCATACTATTACAAACAATCTAGACCCCATTAGATTTATGGTATACATGTATCCAAATGACATGTGGATTCATTTATGATTACAATCTATGTATTTACTCCCTTGAAAAAATAACTAATTTCATTCCATGTTTTGCCCTTATTTATGTTTGACCGGTTACTTTGATAGAAGATTACCCTGTTATGGTTGGTCATACTATTAGTAACTTTTCACATAGCACGGTTTACACCCGATGCGTCCTCAGATGCATTTTTGCATCCAATCGTATCTTTGCTAGGTTTTATGTTCATTGCTTTATTTTCGTATCTTTCATTTATGATGTAGTTTATACATCTGTCTTTTGTAATCTTTTTTATTATTAATGGAGTTGACATTTATTCTCGAAAAAAAAAAATGTTTGACCTTATTAAATGCTCTCTATTAATATGAAAAAAAAACTCTTGACTCTTTTGTTTTTCTAACTTTTTTTCATTTCTTATATTTCCTAAGTTTTTCAATGAAAATTTTTCTTTCATTTATTTGGTCATGTTCCATAATACTGAGTCTTTTTTTGACATTTTTTTTATATAAAACCCACAAAAAACAAAAAGAAACAAAAAAAAACAAAAAACAAAATGGTAAAACTCACTGACATGGCAGCTGCAAACGTTTTTTTTTTCCCTTCTCGTTAGAACACATGTTAGATTAGATGATTATATAATTTTTTTTTTTTTTGAAAATTAACTTTCTCTTTGATATATGTATATAAGTAAAGCAAACGTTTGGCCATTTTTTGGTTTCAATTCTTTTTTTTTTTTGGGAAAAATTTGAAGTACATATTTCTTATGTAAATACGTACGTAAGCCCACAAAAGTAATATAAATTGCAAATAAAAAGGATTCACAAAAAGAAAAAAGAAAAAAAAGTTGAGAAACTAAAATTAATTACTTAATTAAATGCATGTGAAATTAAATAGGGGTAAAGAGGGGAAGTTAAAACTTGTCTTTTAATTGTATTAATTATTTGAATTTTTTAGATAGTAGAATACACGTGGCATGCAATGAATGGGGAAGGTAGAAAGGGAAAGGTTGGAGGGGAAGGTTGCTAGCATTCCTCTACAATAATACATCAATATGGTTAATGATCATGATGCTCATGAATTAAATGTTATTGACCTAAAAGTTGGTTTGGGTTCGCCACCAACCAATGAAGATCTTCAGTCCAAAGAAATTGATAGATATTTGAACGCATCTTTTGCGCATGATCATAATAAGACAGTCTTCCCGCCGTTAAGGGGAGGAAAGACTACTGTCATTTGAATAACAGCGTGAATTTGTGTGGAATGTATCCACCAGGTCTAAAGTTTTAACCACCTAAAAAGGGAAGATTATACAAGCCCTATAATGTTCTACATGAGATTGTAAGTAAAAAGATCCACATTTTACATAATTCATCTACGAGAGATGATTGTCCTGGAAATGACAATGTATGCCCCAAAAGTGGTATGGGTACTCAATATCAATAAGCTTATTACAGCTAATGCATGTATATAAGAATGTGTGAGATCTATGATTAATGATCATCGATGATAATTTACATTTAGTAGCTACCAAAAATCATTAAGGGCTGTATTGATGCTATACCACGTTTCATTATGAATGTAGACAAAGTATATTATTGGCCAAATTGGAAAGATGCAATTCCAATGAAATTGAATATTTGAAACGTGATGGAATTCTTGGACCTTTAACCCTACATGCATGGTACAAAAGGGTATTTGTCAAAAGTGAAGATAAATCACTATGACACAATGTCTATTTATAGAGACATGAGATTATGAATATCTTCCCTTATACGAATGACAATTTTCTATAAGTGCAGTGTTACATATAGTTATTATACTGATGAGAGATTTATGGCACGTTGTCATCGTATATTATGAAGATCTTAAAAACACATTGCTAAAAGCAAAATCTCAAAAGTAAAGTGTAATAATAAACGTATTTCTTATCAAATCCTTGAGGGATTCAAATACAGAAGGATTCAAATCCAAGTCCATGAATGGTTGAAAGAGCCTGAAGCTCACTCATGGAATCAACGAGTCTAAAGCTAGTTCATATGTACTCATTCCGTTATAGTTAACGCGACCTAAATTGCCTTAATGAGTAATATGACAAGACAACAAAATCGAATTCGAATTATGATTATAATGTTGCAACATATTCTAACTTTCCCAAAATTATGAATTATTTAGAGCTCTTGAAGAGCTTAGATGAGACGTATCAATACACAAAGATATTGATGTGTATGGCTAGGTATGCAATGATGATTTTTCAATGTTTTAAACTATACAAAGTTAAATGTGTCAATTTCTTTATATTGTTTAGCTATTACTTTGTGTATGAATTTGATCATATGAGATTGTTTCTAACCTTATCATATGAGGTAAGGCTTATCGAAAATCATCTAGCTTTTTTGGTATTGCTTAAACTTTGCAGGTATGAAAATTTGTGATGAGCTCTTATATGCAAAGCACACATGGTCTCACTTCAGTGATAGACACATCAAACTACTATACATGGTACATGTAGCTTATCGCATACATAAATGAGGCTTGCAACAATCAGAGGGAGCATCTAGAAGCATGCTACCTAGGACATATGCACGTTGTGCTCTTTTGTCCTCCAACCCAAACCCCTAAAATTTAGGGTAAGGCCGGTCCTAACCCGGCCCATGATGACCCCTAGCAAGTTCCATTGTAATATTGTCAGCTTTATTATGAATGAAGTGTTGTTTCTTCTAAAAAAAAATTTATTTAATAATTTTGGAAATTCTTCTATGCATGGACAGTGCAAGCAAGGATTGAAATTTCTCCGAAACTGTTGAAATTTCTGTAATTTTGAAGGACCAAAAAGAAATTCATATGCTATATTATTTCCGTCAAGAGTTTCCCGAAATTTACCGAAATTTTCCATTCATTTCCGCAAAATTTTTAATTTCTGAAATATCTACACAAAGTCACACAAAATATATATTTAAAATTCACACCAATATTTTGTCCGAAATTTCTCCCAAATTTCTGTGAAATTTTGTATGTCACCGACAATGAGTTTTTTACTTTACACTATCATAGAGAAAATATGAAATTTTGATTTTATTTGCAATGAAGTTGAATACAACAAAAAGTACAAGTTTAGCCAAAAAAAAAAAGTACTAGTTAAGTACTCGTCCATATTAAATATGACATTCACATTATCAATTTACAGCCATAGTTAGTAAAAAATAGGATGTGTATAGTATGCGAAAAATACGTACATGTATTATTCGGACATTTTATCAAATAGTTTATAGTTCGTTATAAAGTTTGGCAAAATGTTTTTAATTAATTAATTAAATAGTTAGTTTTTAAATTAAAAATATTAATTTATATTCATTTTTGTTCAATAATATGTGTAAGATATGAAAAAAAAAACGTAAAAATCGTGTATAGTATGTATATAATATTTTTGCCTTGAAAAATACGGAAAATTTAATGAGTCACTTTCAAAAATACGAAGCACGGAAGTATTTTCACTTTCAAAAATACGAAGTACGGAAGTATTTTTGAAAGCCGTAAGTACTTGTTTTATTCACATATAATACGAAAAATTACTAACTATGTTTACAACACATTTATAATTACATATAGATAAAAATATTAGTTTAACAACCACTACAGTACTAGTTAATTACTTGTCCAAATACAATTTTAGAGAGGTTACATTGTAAATAGGTTTATTATAAGTTGGTTTAATCTATGTAAAAATTTCATTTAATAAATGCAATTAATGTGACTTCTTTATTTTTAACCAAAACTTTCACCGAAATCGAAACTTTGTCCAAAATTTCTTTAAATTTGAAGTACAGAAACTGAAATTTGATCCTTGAGTGCAAGAGATCCCAACACCTATTAAATGATTTCAACCCTTGGTATTCATAGTTAACATTTTTTTAATAACAAAAAAATCAACTTAATGTTATCCAACTATCCATACATGTTGGTGTAAATGCACGTCAGTGGTCTGAATCATTCCCATAATAACTAATCACATAATTCAAAGATTTTCATGGATAAGTGGCACAAGCTACAACGGGAGCTACTTATTAGTAGTTTGTGGTTTGGAATGTACAAGGAGAAGTAATAAAGGTTCGTAATATTCGGTGAACTTGAATTGGGCCACTTGCTTAGGGGAGTGAGACCCACCAATTCAAGTTTGCGAAAATAAGGACGAACGCTATAGCAACTCAAAGGCCGAACGCAAAATCAACCTATCACTAATCAGGCTGAGTGATCTAGCACACTGGTCTAAGGGACTAATCTAGCATATTGATATGGATTTAGAATGCAGAGTTTCGGGCCATTAGAAAGGGTCAAGAAAATTGGCCTTATTCTTTTACGTGCTTAATGCCCTTTCGGTTCAATGTCTAGTTCTAGGCCCTTCAGCAACTGGGCTGATCCAATTCGACCTCTTCTCCAAACATACCTCAACTTATTTATCTTTGGTTCTTCGGCTTATTTGACAGAAAGACATTTCTGGCAAGACAATAATGGTACTCATTATATATTTGAATCCAAACTTATTACCAACCAAGAGCAGCTTAACACCATTTTGAGCAATGTTCTAATGGTTAATTCTAATTTCTAGGGATCTTTGCATCAAGAACACGAATCCACACACTACCATAATGGTCTCTTCCATTCAAGGCCATATCATAAATTCCCAGTCTGTTTTCTACGGGCATGCAACTTAATATTGGTAGACATACACTGAATCTGTAACTGTAGTGTCCCCTCATTTGGGAGCAACCTCAATTAAATGTTTCACAACTGATCAAGGAGGAAGCGATGACTTTAATGAAGAACACTGAAAGAAAGAAGTGATATATAGAAGTTCGAGAAGAGAGGTTATGGCTGAAAGTGACGGACATATCTCCCGGTGTTCCGGCATGACCCAGAAATTTAGACGGTTTGACTGAGGAATACAAACAAGAGCAATAAAAACACACGCACATTTCCACAGACCAATAAATTTTGCATGCGGAAATAATGCTTTTATACTAAAACATTCTTGACCATTTGTAGCTTCTAATAGTATGAAATTTTAAGTCTGGGGTCTCTTCAAAGATTGATGTTGCTCTAACATTTAGGGCATAGTCACAAATCACTAACTAAAAATAAGAAAAAGAGCTTTGGAATGTTTCGACCTAGCAACTCTCTGCTAGGGTTGGGAGAGCGCCGCCGTCGGGTTTGGCCTCTCTGTACCTTTCTTCATCTTGTATGGAGTACACCTACGGCGTCTCCTCTGGGGGTTCCTAAATCAAGATTGGCTTGCACCGTCTCTTCTCCGTCGCCGACTCCTTCTGCGCCATGGTGGCTGGTAGGCACAGTGACATGTGTACTATCGGAGTTTCAGCCTCTTGATGTTAGTGGTGGCTTAAGGAGACCACGGCGGGCGAGGCTCAAAGGTCGAGGAACGTTACCGGCAGCGCAGGGTGTTCTGATTCGATCATGGCGGAGGGGATTGGAGTTTTCGTTCGGGTCGGGTCAGATTCTATTTGAGCCTCCTATCTACGACTGGCTGCAACTCAGACATGGCTATCTCCTGGCTCTTCGGCGTCTGCTGTTTGTCGGGCGGCAAAGATGCAGAGGGGTGGTCGTTGCTCTGCTGTTTGGGTGGTCCTATTTCCAAGGTGTTGGTGTTGGTTTGCTTAGATCGACTGGTTCACACTTGTCATCTGGCGGTGTTGGAGTCGGGAGTTGTCTGGATCATTGGGGCAAGTCGACCGGAGGCTTGGTGGCAGGTGGGTGCGGCGATGGCGGCAAGACCAGAGTCCCTATTGCATTGACTACAATGGCAAACCCTAATTGGGTTTGGGCTTGGCTCTACTTTTCTGACTTGGGCTTGGGCCCTCATGGGTTGCCTAAGGCTGCAGAGTGTGGGTTTCTTCTATTCTGGATTCGAATTTGGGATCCCGGTGGATTTCTTATAAAAATTTGGGATCCAGGACGACAACCTCGACTTGTCAATTAATTTTGTTAGATCGCAAATATCATAATCTCTGAGGGTTTTTTATCTTGCTTCGGAGATTACTGATTTTTGTTTGGAATTAATGTGCGTGAACTGTCTAAAAGGTGGGTGTACTGGGGGTATAGTGGGTTCCTGTTCTTGTTTTAGAATAGGAGTCTCAGGGTACTCTGAGAAACGATTCTTTCTGTCGACCCCTTAGGGGTGTTTCGTTTTTGTACTGCTTGCTGAATCTATATAATGGGCTGACCTCCTTTCGTCAAAAAAAAAAACATTTAGGGCATGAAATCCAAGTGTTTGATCCATTTTAACCACAAAATAATGCTTTATACTAAAATAATCTTGACCATTTGTAGCTTCTAATAACATCAAATCTTCAAAGATTGATATTGCTGTAACATTTAAGGCATGAAATCCAAGTGTTTGACCCAGTTTAACCACAAACGCCCTATTTTACATTTTTACCAAATTTAAGTCAAATAAAAAAATTTAGTCTCACCTTTCAAAAAAAAAAAAAAACAAAAAAATTTAGTCTCTATGGCTTCATTTGCTAGAAAATCAGAATCTATTCCGGAATTCTATTCCCCTTTTATTTGATATCCGTCCATTTCTTCTTGTTTGCATTCCTCCTAGATACTGTGAATACAATAAGGTGCTAATATGGTGGAGTAAGCTATTACAGATTAAAATCTCAACTCTGGACACAAAGAATTTTCTGTCATCTAATCTTTTGTAAAAACGGTTCCTCAAATGTCACATTTTTTTCTCTTCAAATTCAAGCCTAATTAATTTGAGTATCTAATGATATTAGACTTTTTTTCCCTTTGCTTTAATGTTTTTTTTTTTTCTTCTGTGCTTTGTAGATTTTTTTTTTTTTTTTTTTTTTTGAAAATATTCTGTTGTCGAATTGTTTAATCCCCAAAAACACAGACTTCTCTATAAGAGAAGACAAACAAAACTTTTACTCTTCCTCTCCACCTCTCTCTTCTTTCTCATCATCAAAATACTGAAGAACTAAACCATGATCAGCGGAAAGGACATTTACGAGGTCCTTGCGAGCCTTGTGCCGCTTTACGTAGCCATGATCTTGGCCTATGGCTCGGTCCGGTGGTGGAAGATCTTCACCCCGGACCAGTGCTCCGGCATCAACAGATTCGTGGCGGTTTTTGCCGTTCCTTTGCTTTCCTTTCACTTAATTTCTTCCAATGATCCGTACGCCATGAACTACCGGTTCATAGCGGCGGACTCATTGCAGAAAGTGGTGATTCTGGTGGCTCTATTCCTCTGGCAGATCTTCTCCAAGCGCGGCAACCTCGAGTGGATGATCTCGCTCTTCTCCCTCTCGACTCTCCCCAACACTCTCGTCATGGGCATTCCTCTGTTGAAGGCCATGTACGGCGACTTTGCGGCCACTCTCATGGTTCAAATCGTGGTGCTGCAGAGCGTCATCTGGTATACTCTCATGCTCTTCATGTTCGAGTACAGAGGAGCCAAACTCTTGATCTCAGAGCAGTTCCCGGAAACCGCCGGGTCCATCACCTCGTTTCGGGTGGACTCCGACGTCATTTCGCTTAGCGGACGCGAGCCTTTGGAGACGGATGCCGAGATTGGAGAGGATGGGAAGTTACACGTGGTGGTGAGAAGATCGGCGGCGTCGTCGATGGTGTCGTCAATCAAGTCGCACGGGTTCAACTCCTTGAATTCAGGCATGACTCCTCGAGCTTCGAACCTGACCGGCGTTGAGATTTATTCCGTTCAGTCGTCTCGTGAACAGACGCCGAGGGCATCCAGCTTCAACCAGACTGACTTCTACACCATGTTCAATTCCAGAGAGGCGCGGAGCCCTAAACACGGTTACACCAACAGCTTCAAGGGCGGGTTTGGCGATGTTTGCTCGCTCCAGTCATCGAAAGGCGTAGCTCCGAGGACTTCAAATTTTCATGAGGATATGAAGAGAGGGGCAAGGAGCATGAGCGGTGAGCTGTTCAATGCCGGGACGGTGTCTTCGTACCCGGCTCCAAATCCCATGTTTTCGAGGTCTACCAGTGGCGGACCGGAGAAGAAGGAAAGAGGCGGCGCCGGTGCCGGTGCCGTTGTCGGTGGTGGTAGTGGTGGTGCAGTGTCTAATAAGGAGCTTCATATGTTTGTTTGGAGCTCGAGTGCTTCGTCGGTTTCCGAAGGGAGTCAGAAACATGCAGTTAACCGAGCTGCCTCTACTGATTTTGGGGGCATTGATTCTTCTAGGGCTGCTCAACATGATCATCCAATTGCTGGTTCAAGAGGTGAGCAAATAATATCCGTGTGATCTCACCTCCAAACCATACTTGTTATATGGTAAATTGCTAGCAAATTCTAACACCAACAATTTCAAGTTTAAACCGACACTCAAATCAACCAGACAACTGATTTCCTTTTTACATGACAAAAGAAAACAAATAATCAATTTTCTCGGGATCTATCTATTTGTTGTGTTTTTTTTTTTTTCAAACATATTGCATTAATAATTCCAAGATCCCGAATCGATCAAATTCGTTCACTAAATAACTGCGTCACTATACTTAGTGCATATGTTTAATGATCAATATATATCCAAAATCATTACTAATATTATAACTAATGTGTCCTGAAATGTGCAGGGATGCATGAATTGATTCAGAATATGAGTTCTGGAAGGAAAATGAGTGGAGATGTCGAGCTCGAAATAGAAGAAGGAACAAAGTTTCCAGCAAGTGCAACCTCATATAGTAGTCGCCATAAGAAGATGGACATGGAAGACGGAGGTGTGACAAAGAAGCAACAGATGCCTCCTGCAAGTGTCATGACTAGGCTTATACTGATCATGGTGTGGAGAAAGCTCATTAGAAATCCCAACAGCTACGCCAGTCTCCTTGGTCTCGCATGGTCTCTCGTATCATACAAGTACACCTCTCTTCCTTTTCTTTATTTTTCCAAATTACGCCTTTCACACAAGTCGGTCAAAAGAAGTATTCCTACTTGCATGAAAGGCATATTAATAATTTATACGAATAGTTGAATAAGAATATCTTGAACCCTCAGCGTTACCTCAATCACATCAACATTTTTAATTGCCAGGTGGCACATCAAAATGCCCAAAATTGTAAGTGGATCCATATCAATATTATCTGATACTGGCTTGGGGATGGCTATGTTCAGTCTAGGTATGCATCTTCTATTGACTGATTGACCACCTAAATATGGTAAATTATACAATGCAAATCTTGTATCCATCCAAAATAACCCTTTTTTTTTTTTTTCCTGGTTTCAGGTTTATTCATGGCTTTGCAACCAAAGATCATATCTTGTGGAAAAGCAGTAGCAACATTCGGAATGGCTGTTAGGTTCTTGATAGGCCCAGCAGTGATTGCTGCATGCTCCGTAGCTGTTGGTCTTCGTGGAGTTCTTTTGCGTGTTGCAATACTTCAGGTTAACCAACTCAATCTTCAAACTATCCCACTCGGGAAATCTTAATTAGTTAATTGACAATTTAAGATAATACCATATAAGTTTACTATGTTTTCCTCATTTTTTTTTTCTGAATTAAAAGCTTACCACAAATAGAATATTTATCCCTTTTTCGCAGGCTGCTCTTCCTCAAGGGATTGTTCCTTTTGTATTTGCCAAAGAATACAATGTTCACGCAGACATACTTAGCACTGCGTAAGTATTTACATTTCTGAAGAAAAACCCATAAAATGATTCATGAATGATGGTAAATAGTAATGAAAAAACTCTAACTTGTATTACGGTATTGCAATTATTGCAGGGTCATTTTTGGAATGTTGCTTGCCTTGCCTGTAACAATAGTCTACTATATACTTATCGGACTCTAGTTTCTGGCAAAATTGAAGGCAGAAGAAAGCTAGTAACTGTATATCCAAGTCAGACTTAGGAGGATGAGTGAATGATGAAATGTCTTGAACAGAAAATTGTAGGAAAGTATTATGTATCATAATAGTAATAATCAATGCTAAAAAACACGCCTCAGCCGCGCCTTAAGGTGTGGAAGGCGGGATTTTGCCGTCAAAACGCTGTGTTTTCATGACTAGGGGCAAAGGCGTCAAGAACATACAGTTTTTTATTTTTTTTATTTTCCAAAAAGCCTAAAACCATGACGTAGGTGTACGCGTCGACTGGTGCTGCTGCAAATCAGAGGCTGAGAACTTCTTTCTCTGAGGGGTTGAAAGTAAAATAGATGAAAGATAAATTCCAAATGATGAGGGTTTGAAGAGTAAAACAGATGAAAACCCCTCACTTTGCTGGCTGTTTTCCAAAGTTCATCTTTGGCATCGGAAACTTCTTTCTGTACTTCGTCTGAGCTTTGCATGAATATGTGTTAATTTAGGAGTTAAAGATAGACATTATATGGAAGATTTCCAAATGATGAGGTTAAGTCGTAGATGAATAAATTAGGAGTTATGAACAACTAAAAAAAAAGGATAGGCTTAAGTCCTAGATGAATAACTATTATTATTAACCCTATATAATTAATTTTTTCTATATATATTTTTTTCTAGGGCTAAATACAAATTACTACCTTGTGGTTTAGGTCCAAAATCAATTCAGTCCCTGAACTTCTAATTTCATCAAAAACACCCCTGCACTTTCAATTTTGATCTAATAGGTCCAATTTGTTAGTTTTCCGACAATTGAGTTATTTAACTTGTTAATGTGGATCATATATGGCCTATGTTTTATGATGTGGTGTCGAGGTGGTCTGCCTTGTCAATTTAGGAGTGAGTCCTACTATTAAAAATAAATAGTTTTTCAACAAATAATCCAACTATTTGAAAGAATATTAACGAATTGGACCTATTAGATCAAAATTGAAAGTGCAGGGGTGTTTTTGATGAAATTAGAAGTCCAGGGACTGAATTGATTTTGGACCTAAACCACAGGGTACTAACTAGTATTTAGCCCCTTTTTTCTATTTCAAGGGTTACGCCTAACGCTTTGAGGCTTAGATCTGGAGAGGCTCTCCCTAAAACGCCTCGGGGTATGTCTTAGTGTTTCAAAACATTGATTAATTGAATTAGTAGATTACATAGATTTCTTTATGAGATGACATAAGATTACTTACCTTATATCGATTCTTAGATTGTGGTTTTCAATTACTACTGTAAACAGAAATAGAAACCCTAAACGGAAACCCTTTTCTGGGCGTCGGCCTTCATGGCAGCCACTCCTGAAACTCTGAAAGCTTGCTACACGGCTGTTCTCTTTGATGACTCTCCGATCCACTCAATTTTGCAATTGATGACTTGCCATCTCCTTTTAAGGAGGAGGGTTTGATATCTATAAGAATCTCTGAGGAACCTTGTCTCTGGGGACTTAAGAGATATAAAATGAATTTGGTGGGCCGTGTAACAGCCCCTATCAAGACATATGATCGATCTTGTTCAACAGCTGACAACTTTTTTGTCCAAAAATGAAAAAAAAAATGTTGGAAATTAACTCATTACCGTCATAAATAAAAAGGACTTTGGTTCTAGCAAACCGCGTGCGAACATTACTATATATTTTTATGTCTGTGATGACATGTTTAGTTCTATCAACGTAAAAGTGTAGGGAGAGGATCCTCTCTGGAGCTTCTTTTTTACCTAAGCTTCCTAAGCTC
This sequence comes from Rosa rugosa, assembly GCF_958449725.1. Classification (NCBI taxonomy): domain Eukaryota; kingdom Viridiplantae; phylum Streptophyta; class Magnoliopsida; order Rosales; family Rosaceae; genus Rosa; species Rosa rugosa. The sequence goes on along the minus strand of NC_084824.1, from coordinate 43,981,817 downwards.
TGAAGCAGATGATGCCATGTGACTCTCTCAAATTTGATAGTCTGCAATTTGCTAACGTTAGTGACCGAGGGGTCTAGTTAACTTTAGAGAAAGAGAGACAGAGTAAGTGAAACACAAGAAGTATAGTAGTTCGCCTCCCGCTAAGGCGGGAGACTCCCTTTCTAGTCTAGAAAGCTTGTTGTGAAGGCATATTGGTGAGAAAGAGAAAGTGACTTCCTGGTGAGCTCTTGGCTGCTTCCGACTACCACGGGGTAGCTTGGATATCAGGGTACGAGATGCATATCGCGGTTGGGTCTCACAATGGCTTGTGGGCCCCCCTAAGAGGGTGTTACATATGCTTGGTGACATAGTTATTTATCCATACTAGTGGAGGTATCTACTCAATTCATCTTTCTATTTCCCTTCTTCTTGTTTTCCTTTGCTGTTCTTCTTTCCTTCCCTTTCTCTCTCCTGTTTTTCTTTTCCTTCCCTTTCTCTTGATACACCGGAAAAACGTTTGGTTTGTATTTCTTTCAATTGATCTCCAGTAGCATGTACCTACTCTGGAACTTTATTGCCTACTCTGGTACTGGTCAATAGCACACTGCTCCTCGATTTTGATTAAATGGAACTGTGAGATTGCACCAAGTTCGAATGATACTCCAGTGTTGATGTACATCTCTCTCTCTCCTGTTCTATATATGACTGATATGAGAAAAAATAGGAACTGGGTATGTGAAAGAAGTGGAAAAGCATGTGATTATGCTCTTCTTTTTTAGGAGATCTGGGTTTGTGGTTGGATAGTATGTAAATTGAATCTGAGCATTATCATATCTAGATTTTCATAACTTAAATTGAATCAATTGACAAATTAGCATAATCAATTGCCATCGTCTTTTCTCTAAAAGCACATCTAAGTTCCATCTGGTCATATGTAAATGCTTATTTTTCAGATTAGATATTAACCCCATCTTCTTTTCTCTATCCTCTCCCGTCTTCGTACCCATCCTGACCTCTCTTTCATTGTTTTTTCCTTTTGTTTTGGATTTTCGCTTAAATGCTCAAATTATTATTGAAGTGTATCCATGGAAACTAAACAACTTGTCCATGACAATCCATTCTTTGAATGAAAATGCAAGAGTATAGAATGGGGGAGAGAGGCTGAGAGGTAAGAGAAGATGGAAAGAGGAGAGAGATTTCAAAAGATCAGATGAGAAGAGACGGTCAACGACATGTTGAGGTTCTCAACTCGAGAGAAAAGAGTCAAAAAAAAAAGGGATAAAGATTAGGAAAGAAAAAAAAATTTAAGTATTTACGTAATAACCACGTGTCACCATCTCCTTTAGGGTTTAGGTAGGTTAGGAGAGAGTTTAGCTCAGGAGAGGATCCTCTCCCAAAAGTGTAAGATCCGAAGAATCGTTGATGCATCATACCAATTGACCATACCCATGTAATTGGACACTACCTATGTTTTCTACCTGTAGATACACAAAAACTGTTCATACAATAAAATATCCCTTTAGTCAAACTATTCACTTAGAGCATCTCCAATAGTATAGTCAAAATACTTGTGTCAAATTTGAATTTGAAGGGTGATGTGGCAGTTGTCATTTTTGACAAATTTATACTCTAATGGATGTGTTAAATTCAGATATTATTTTATTATTTTTTTCAGAATTTTTATATTAAAAAATCACTTTTCCTCTTTCTTCTTATCTCTCCTCTTTCGTGGTTAAAATCATGCTCACTCTTCTTCTCCTTCTTCTTCTCTGTTTTTCTTGTTGTACGTTCTTCTCCAGTTGCAGGAGATGACTTTTCAATCCCAAAGGACCCAAACAAATCTTGTTTTGACAACAGCCATCAGATTCCACCCCTGGCTGGGTATCACTACTACAAAAAGTTAATCACACAACACTAATCACACAACGGAACAGAAATCATCCGTTGTGTGTTTAAGTAAGCTTTATTGCACAACGGTACTTGTTATATTCTGTTGTGTGAATGCCAACAAAGTGATAACTTTTTTATCAGAACTACATTGCACAACGGAATTAAGTAATGTCTGTTGTCTGAGTCTTAAAAAATTTAGCGGCAGATTTCCCTCAACTTTGGAGTCTTGGTTGCCTCTTGAAATCTGAAATTTGTGCTACTTGATACAACGGTGCTTTATATTTACGTTGTGTGATTGAAAACTGGATGCCAAATTTTGAGGAAGCTTGATTGAATGTCTTCCACAAGGTAAACCTAGTGCAAGCTGTAGAAATTAGACAACAGAAGTTATACTTTTCTGTTGTGTGAAAGTGGGAACATATAGGCGGCAACATTTTGAGCCAAATTGCTGTATGCGGCAGATTTCCCTCCATGTTTTGACATTTTGATTTTATGTAGTGCACTCTTACAACAGTTTGTTAGGTTTTTGTTGTGTGAGCAACTTTAGAATTTGTTGAATTTTAATTGTGCCTCCCACCCAGCCCAAGCCACATCGTGTCGAAAGAAAAATGAAACAAATTCTCTCGTGCTCTCTCAGTCCTGTCTCTCCCCCCCCCCCACGACTCTCTCAATCGTGAAACCCCTCTCCCCTCCCCCTCCACGAAACCCCTCTCTCTTAGTCTCTCGATCTCCTTGCTTCTATTCTTTATCCCCTAAAATCCAAATCCTCTTCAGCAATGGAAGAGATAGAGTGCCCTAGATCTACTTTCTCTCTCCTCCTCGCCTCCAAATCCAAATCCTCTTCTGCAATTGAAGAGATGCAGAAGACTCTTCAGTTTCTCCGATTCTAGGGCTAGCTTCTCTGTTCGACCTATCAAGCACTCGCCGAAGCCTGGAACGAGTTGCGTGGACGTTAACCTAGCTCCGGAGATTCGAATTTCACGAGAATGTTCTTCTCCGGCGATTCGTCGAATCAGAAGCATGTGGATTTGGGGGGACGGAGTACAAAGGAGAGGGATAGGCAGAAGCTTCTGGAGCAAACGAGGTTGGAGGTTTAGGAAGAGAAGAAAATGACAGAGGCTGCTTGTTGTATGAATGTGATGAATAGCGGAATCAGAGCACTAGTGAAAGTCATTCACTCTACTCCCACGCAGTCCGTTCTCTATCTCTCCGGCGGAGCCTCTCAGGTCTCTCTCTCTAATTAGCAATTCCGATTAAGATTCTGTCAAAATTGACTAAGACCGGTGATTTCAGGCGGTGACGTGGTTACTCTCCGTTCCCGGAGCCACAAGTATAGACTTGGAAACTGTAGTGCCTTATTCCCAAATGTCTATGATCCAATTACTCTCCCCAATTTAGTCTGTCTTCTCATTGTAAGGTTAAATTTACATATTGGTATTAACCTCTTACACTTGGTACAATTATATCATGTACCAGTCTTTTTTCTTTAAGCGTTCGATTTAAAGTTGATTAGCATGGACTCCAGGGCCGGCTCTCAGCATGTGCAACGAGAGCGACAGCAAGGGCCCCTCATTTAAGAGGGCCTTAATTTTTTTTTTTTGAGTTTTATGTATATATTAATAAATATTAAAAAGTGTAAAAAAAATATAAAAAAGGGCCCCATAATCCACTTTGTTGCGTTCACAACTCCACATACTTTGACTTTGAGAATTTAGAGGGCCCATTTTTCCTTTTAATGGTTTTATATTTATATAAATAAATATTAAAAACTGAAGATCATATGAAGTGAAGCTCCTAATAACCAAACCTTATCCTCCTCTTTTTTTTTTGCGTTCTGTCTCTCCTCGACTCCTCTCCTCAATTCTCATTGACCTCAGTACCTCTCTACTCAGCCACTCAGGTATGATTGAACTAATATTTGCTGTGTTATTTACTCTGCCCCGTAATGATTATTTGATGTGTTATTTCTAATGGTTTGATTTGATTTCCAGATTGCAAAGGTGTAGGCCAGTAGGCCGTCTAGCAATTTTGTGGGATTCTGGAATTGAGAAAATTGGAGAAGTCGAGCAGTGAACAAACTCAGAGTCTCGGACTATACTTTGAGTTCAGGGAATCAGGTTCTCTCCTTCACCTTGATTTGCTAAGAGACAGCTAGTGATATATTGAATTTCTTACAGGAAAGGAATACTTGCCCAGTTGTTAGACTTGCATATCGAATATTGTTAATTGTGTCTGTTACTGTTGCTTCAGCTGAGACGAGTTTTTCCAAGTTAAAGTTATTGAAGTCTTATTTGCGATCAACTATGTCACAAGAAAGGCTAAATGGACTTGCTTTGATTTCGATTGAGAACGAATATCTTGGAAAAATCAATTGTGATAAGCTAATTGATCAGTTTGCAGGTAAGAAGGCAAGGAGATGGATTTTGAAATGAATATCAATCAACACTGCTAGAATGTGTTATTTTGAGGGTTCCAGATCAAGCATATTTTTGTAATTATCTTTTGCTGCAAACTTTGTGTTTGTATTAAATATTTAGCCTTTTTTGTAGGCTCATCTAATGATATATATTGATGATACATGTTGGTTATTTGATTTTATGTTTTGAGTTTATTCCAGTATAAATTTCATATAAGACTGAAGCTTGGAGGGCCGCATTTTAAACTTTCGCACAGGGCCTCCGAAAAGTTTGAGACGGCTCTGATGGACTCTAGCATCAGAATCTGAGAGCTACAAGCTCTATTATCTATTATTTATTTAAACAATTGTATGTCTACATTTGTATGAAAAGCCAGAGTCTCTTTCCTTTAATGAGATGTTTCATAGGACTATGGCATGGTTGTTTTGTATTTGATACCTGAGTACTTTATTGTTCTTGTGAACAATTGGGAGATTTTATCTTGATGACATGCTGACCAAAACCGTATCGAAAGGAAACAGGTGCCACTTTTTGGTGTGGAAGGAAGGTTCGAAAGGATAAACCAGCATCCAGTAATGTATCAGCAATATTTGAGTTATTTTTCACAAGGAATTTCTATCATTTGGATTCGTATCATTTCTGATTGTTTGCAAAATGCAGGGACTCATTCGTTTTCCATAGGAGTCACAGAAGTCATTAATACAAATCTCTTGATAGAACTAAGTGCTGATGACGTAGATTATGTCTACCAAAGGTTAGTATTTCCAGACTAGGTTTCATGTATCTACGGTCCATTGATTATGCTTCACCAGTATCATTTTGAAACAATTATGCAATCCAGTACTTGTCTAATAACTCAACTTTTCACATAGAATGTTCATTTTCTATACTTAATGGTATGTATTATATAGGAGTCCTGGGAAAATCTTAAGCATCAATATCCCAACATTTGAGGCCCTTACTCAATTTGGAACTGCTACAATCACAGCAAAGAATACTGGTGAAGTGGAAGCATCCTATTGCTTAACGGTACACTATTGACTATTCTATTTTTAATGCCCTATTGTTTCCCTTCCCCTTGATGTTTGGGACTTTGGATTTCTTTAAGGACTAAATACTGTTTAGTCCTTGAACTTTTACCCAAAAAACACTTCAGTCCCTGTCCTTCTAATTTCACACGTTTAGTCCCTGTACTTTAAAATTTTGGACCAATAGGTCCTTGCCGTTACTTTTCGTCCAAAATCTCAGTTAAATCGATGACGTGGCAATTCTTTGGGACCAAAATGTCTATTCTACCCTCACTATTTTTTTTAATAAATTTATTTTTTTCTCTTTATTTTATTATTATTATTATTATTATTATTATTATTTTTTCTTTCTTTATTTCTTTCTTTTTATCTCTTCTTTTCCACCCCCTACGACCTCCTCTGCGGCCTCCCCTACAGCGCCCTCCCCCAATGCCACCGGCATCAGCAATTCAACCCCTGTTCGCCTGCGAGTTCACTCCCCTCCGGACTCCAATTCCATTGCCATCTTCAACAAAATCTCACCCAAATCAACCCTCGTTCCCCCTCTCCCTCTCCTCTCAGATCTCATTTCCTTCATTTGAATCAAACTTCTGCAAATCCATCCAATCCAACAATGGCAAACCAAGCCATCTAAGAGGTACAACCTTCTCTCTCTCTTCCTCATCGTTCGAATACATATATATAAATCTCCAAGAATAGAATTGAGCTTTTCCTTTGATTGGTCTGCAGATAATTGAGCAGCAAGTGCTGACGGTGGCGAAAGTGGTGGAGGACAAGCCCGATGAGCAGATCGCAACCCAGATCGAGTGGACGACGACGATCTGGAGGTGCTAAGAGAGCGGAGGCTCCAGCAGATGAAGATGAAATGGATTTTCGGGTGAAGATTTAGAGGACCCAATTGTATGATTCCAATTCCAAATTGGAATTATGGAGGCTGTGATCTTTTGGGGCCCGAATCCTTTTCGCCAACGGTCTATAAGTTTGGGGAGGAGTGGTGACGTTGTCGGAGCACATGAGCTTTCAGAGCTCAGCCTGGACCTTGAAGAAGACATGTCGATCTTCAGTTGCCTATGTTGTTAGAGCCGAGAATCTTTCTCTCCTCCTCGTAGGGTGCAGATCTTGTTGGAGGAGACGTCTTTGAAGGAGGGGCCTAGGCTTAGGTTGTACCATTGATCGGGGTGAGGAGCAGTTTTGGGGTCTTCTTTGGCGTTGCTGGCCATGGTTTGGTTTGTTGGAGAAGGAGAATGGTGCGTGGTTTCAGGTGAGGCGTGTGAAGAGAAGAGAGGGAGTAAGGAGGCAGAGGAGAAGTGATAAACAGAATAAAAAAAACAAACAAATAGAAAAAGAGAAAAGAAAAGAAAAGAAAAAAAAAGAATAAATTTATTAAAAAAAATAGTGAGGGTAGAATAGACATTTTGGTCCCAAAGAATTGCCACATCATCGATTTAACCGAGATTTTGGACGAAAAGTAACGGCAAGGACCTATTGGTCCGAAATTTTAAAGTACAGGGACTAAACGTGTGAAATTAGAAGGACAGAGATTGAAGTGTTTTTTTGGGTAAAAGTTCAATGACTAAACAGTATTTAGTCCTTTCTTTAACTTAAGTAAAGGACGTTAAGGGTTCTTATAAGTTTTTTGGTTTTGAATGGGGGGGGGGGGACTTCAACTAGGTTGTTTATACTAGGATACTCTCTTCAGCTGAGAAATAACAAGTTACGCACAACTAGCTGATAGGCCTTTTACCTATGATGTGTCTAATTTTGATATATTAAGGCTTAATATCATTCCTATTGATGATTATTTCGTGTGGTACTATTTAACATGCTCTGTTTAAAACTGGTTCTCAATTTCTGATAAACTTTTTGACAGCTCGGATAGTTAGTGATGCTAATGAACACCTAGTGACAGTATTAATGCTTACATTTCATTGTGATTATTGCATATGAAGAAATTTTATCGTGTTTCTTTTGGGCGATGAAATTCTATAAATATATTGTCCACTTGCTAAGAAGGTTAAAAATCAAATATTGAATCTTCCATAGTACTTGAAATGGAATCATTATTCATTTACCAGCTTGAATGAAGTAGTTGTCCACAACTTCAGTGGATGGCTATTGCAATATGTTGTGACACAAATTTACCTTTCTTGCAGTTTGATTGCTCAAGTGATGTCACCCTTATGGAGGTACTTTTGCCCCTGCAGCTCTTGTATTTAGACTTGTAACAAGATGAGTATTAATTTGTTAGAGAACCTGTTTTTCAGGAGCAATACTTCATTATGAAGCCAAAAGAAACGTTAACTCGATCATTCAAGCTTTACCCAGGAACCGATCAAGCTGCAAAATACATATGTGCAGGTATGATCTGCCCAAGCCATAGTGATGATAAAATGGCCTAAAGTAGTCACGCTTGGACTCATTTCTGGATCTTGAATGCAACTATACTTAAGGACTCTAATTATAATGAAGTGGATAGAGCCGAGTGCCAATTTTCTACGACGTCTACTGTCATTGATAATGGATCACAGGTTAGTGGTAGCTTAGAGACAAGAAATCTCATTCGTTTTTTAAGACAGTATGAATGTTGCTAAACCCCGTAGAATAAGCAGTTTTGGTATATGATCATCAGTATATTAATATACAACAGCTGATCAACCTGATGCTATTTCGTGAAATTTTATAACCTTCTACAGTTGATTTATATGAGCCACTCAAGTCATTACGTGTTGCAGGGTAATCCCTTTAAGCCACCAAAGACAGGAACAACTGGTTTCTTTGACTCCATTGAAAGCTTTTGGAACCATGTGTGGAAGACTTTTATAGATTTCATCACTGGAAAATCTTGCAGGTACTTGTTGCACAGTGGAATAATCAAAATTCTGGCTCATTTCTAACTGATATACTCTAGAGTCAAGATATTTAATACTGGAAGTGGCTATTGAGTCATATTATGTGTAACATGGCTAATGCCTGTTCAATGTGCTGGTTGCATTCAGACCATCCTTTCATGGCTCATAAGTATGATCAGAAACTAATCGTCTTTAAACTATCATTTCTCTCCTTCTGTGTGAGAAAGCATAACATATATATATTTTCTCTATATACACATAAGCCAAGCCTATGTAATGGCATTTGGAATTGCATCTGCTCAGTTATACAAAGTTTCATTCATTTCAGTTCTTCATTTCAGTCATCAGTTATTGCTGCATATATTGTCATGTAACATTTCATTTAATTTTCTGGTCCTTTTATGTTACTTATGTCTTTGTTAACATTTTTCTGGTTTTCAACAGTCGTCAATTATGACAGTGAGGACTGGGAAGGAAGACATTAGAGCCATAACAAGGATGCCCACTCTGCGGTAATGATCCAAAGCTCGAGAAGCAACATAAATGAGTTTTGGACTGGGATCTTAGAGCTCGAGAAGCAAGTGCTATGGATTACCTCCTTTCAGCATATGAGCTACCAAGTTTGATTCATGGGTCTAGCGCGCAGCTAGGAATAATGCTTTTGATTCATGTGTAGGTAGTAGCTAGGAAGGCTTTCTTGTTTGGTACATTATCTAATAACTTGAATGTTTGGAAGTTTGAAAAACTTATATGATATGGATTAATTAGTGTGGTTTTATGTGGTAATATGGACCATTATTTATGAAAAGATATTCCAGGTATGGAATACATAATGAACAAACAACAGCTCAAAACAATGTTGTGAGAACCAAGCTCAGACAACAAACCTAATGTTGCTCACACAATGGTTGATAAAAAGAATTTGTTGTGTGAACTAACAACCAACAACAAAAGAAAACAAAATTCTGTTGTGTGAGATTCATAACACACAACGGAAATAAAATCATCTCTGTTGTCTGAGTAACCAACAGACAAGGGAGATAATTTCACTTCGGTTGTGTGTTGCTTACCTCAGACAACAAAGAATGAGTTATATCTGTTGTCTGTTATTAGTATCAGACAACAAAGAATAAGTTATACCCGTTGTGTGTTATGAATCTCACATAACAAAGAATAAGTTATACCCATCGTGTGTTATGAATCTCACACAACGGCAAATTTCTTTTTATGTTGTCTGACTGTCCGGAGGCTTCCCTTCGCATGCCATGTCAGGCACATGCCTGCGCAGAATTCACACAACGGAAAATAGAATTCTGTTGAGCAAAGCATTATCACACAACGGTGAAATCACCGTTGTCTGATTTTTCAATCACACAACACTCACTTAGACCACGGTGAGTTTGGTCATCACACAACAAAAATCCACCGTTGTCTGATGGCTTTTTTGTAGTAGTGTATTCAAGGCCATAGGTCAATTGAACCCAGAAACTTGAAGAGGCACAGATTCGGTGGTCTTCGATCGTCAATCGCCGTTTACCCATGGCTGGGTAAGTTCCTCCCTATCTGATTTCGATCATTTTTGGATGACTGTGAACTTTCTCTCTTTATCCCCAAATTTGAATTGAATTTGAAGGTCTGCATTTTGGTATGGGTTGATTTGGATTTTCTAAAAATCGAACATCTAAACTTTGGAGCTGAGTTGAGTACAGTAATGGGGAACTGAGGCTTGCAAATGGGTTTAATTGACATGATTTTCCTTTCGGAATTGAATCAAGAGGAGGAGAAACAGAAAGGGTTGGTTCTGTTTTGGCTTCTTTTGAGTAAAGCTTGGGACTTTCGATCTTGGTGGGTTTCGGTGTTTGATTCTGTACTAATTTCCAAATTGAAGGAGTCTTCTTCTTCCTCCTCAAATTCATTGTTTGTTACAAGCAAGGGACTGGGAATTGCAATGGGAAAACGATTGGGTTTCTCCATAGTTACAGAAAGACGCTCAAGAAGAAAGAGAGAGAAGAGTAGGAAACACTATGTCAATATACTCATCAGACAACAGCCGAGGGCTGTTGTCTGATTCAGAAAATTTCTGTTGTCTAGTAGCCTGATATCTCTTAGGCCTTCAGACGACAGATATTACCCGTGATCTATATTTCACTCAAACAACATAGGCTGGCCAATAATCTGTTGTCTGATTATGTTGAGATATGTCAAATTATGACTTTCTGTAGTTGAAGATGTAACAAAACGATAGTTATATGTTGTTATAAAGGATTCTACACAACATCTTTTCATAAATCTCTATCGTTTGTATTTCATTAAGACGACAAAAATCTGTTGTGTGAATATATGGAGATTTGAACTATCTTGGATTTTTTCTGTTGTGTGAATCAATTGTGGACAACATATATTTTTCATGTTCTGTTGTTTCTTTTTTATTAAAATGACATAAATATGTCGTCCGAATATATAGAAGCTTGTACCTTCTTGGGTTTTTCTGTTGTGTGATTCAATTAGAAACCACAATTATATGTCGATGTATAAGACTGTTAACAACAGGCATTTGCTTGAATTCTGTTGTTTGATATTGGTTTGGATGTCAGCTTTATTTGGTTTGTATGTCTTAGCAAGAGCAGTTGCACAACACCATATTAAGAAATCTGGTCTGCAAAATTTAGTTGTAATTTATGAAAGAGAAGCACTTCAATCAAATTATCATTATAATTAATTTCATTTGAAAATGTACAAGTATCCAGATCCCATTACATCAATCAATCAAACTATAATTCTACAAGTTAAATCCACATAATATGAAAATACCAGATCATCTAGTGCTCTAAACTGCTCTCTTGACCATCCACACTACATCTTTCTTAAGCTCTCGACCAGCCACATAATCCAATACCTTTGCTAAATAAAGCTGATATATGATTGGCACTTTCAAGTCTCCTCTGAAGCACTGCCTGAACCTTGCCTGCATGCACAAAATTGTTAATGAAGAGCAGCCCCCTGGAAATAAATATATTATGTTCCACAATACCTTGCAATTGCAGAAAGCTGGCTCTGATCTTCCTTTTTATTCATTAACTTTCCAAGGGCAAAAACTGCAAGTACAAATAAAGAGTTATTGGAAACACATCCAGACACATGTACAAGGTTAGCATAAGAGAAGGAAAGAGTAAAAGCTTGTGTGTACTACAAGTAAATGCGGGTAAGAAGACATAAGAAACATCAAAATGAAAGAATGAACAACAGAACTTGCAATTCCACAGAGGAAGAAGGGACCGGACTAGTCAGTAATAATAGGGGCAATATTTACTTTTACACTATATAGTGATAATATATTTGACCACACAGAAGTTCATGTTAGCCATTCCATAATATGATCCCTGGGACAGACTTATGCAGCCAAATCGAGCCAAAATAAGGCACATCATTCTATGGGAGCCACTATATGCAAAACCTTACTTATCAATAAAGTGGCCAATCCCTTTTTTGAAAAGCCTCCTAAACCCAGATATGCTTTGCAGTTCATGGTAGATTTAGCAATATGAACATAAGCTCGCACCACTGAATAGTAGCTGAATGATGCCATCAACAAGAAGCACTTTTCCATATGTTGAAGACTGCACAGAAAGGAAGCCACATTAAAAATGTTGAAAAAGAATGAACACAATGGACATAAACAGCCAGAAGTAACCTAAAAAGGATAAACAAACAAAATACTACGCCAATAGGGCAAGATATAAATCAAGCAACAGCTATTCATGAGTCTCTTTTTCCTTTCCTCATTACCGGAAAACAGTATAAATATTTACAATGGGTTCTCTAATGTGCAGTTTTCAAGAACTTGAGGATTGTGACCATCAGAAATTGTTACAACCTCAACCATAGTATAACTGAAATATGTGCCGCAAAGTATAACAACTACTAATGCAAACATGAAAAGAAGCGGATTAATAGATGCATCAAAGTAATGCCTACCAGGCCAAATCAGGTTGTTGAAGTAAGTCTTTCTACTAGCCTTATCTGTGATACAAATAAAAAAGAAAATAAAGGGGGTCAATGTTTGTTAGTTATGAATCTTTTCTTTCAGAAGTTGTTAATTATGCAGTGTTTGCAGAACAGGGTACTCTCATTTAAAATATAGTCTGCTGCTGATTATAATAGGAGTCATCTGTTGTATAACATATTAAGCTAACAAAAGTTAAGAACTTTGACTTACAAAATTGAAAGAATTTTCTAGAAACCGAGTAAATCTTGATAGGATACATCTGATGATGTCTTGTTGGAATATTGTGCCTCTGGGCTTGAGTTGAAGTCAGGTTCAATTGCGTGGGGAATATATATTCTGTATCACAATTCAGAAGTCTATAAAGTGCATAAATGTTTAACATAATTTTTTTCCTCTATCAACCCAATTAGAAGGGTTTGTACAAGGAACTAATAATGATCATTGGAAATATTTAAATAAAATATCAAGGCTCTTACGTTTGAAGATCTCCCTAGGCATGCCTTGTAGGAAACAGTGATGCAGTATCTGCGCAATAGCACAATCAAGAGAACAATTTATAAAACAAGAAACAAACCAAACCATGTCATATTTAGTCAAGCCAAACTCTCTAAAAGCTACAAGCAGCAACATTTTCCTTTTAGAACCTCAAACCACATCACACTAAATCACACAATTCTCTCTAAAGACTCGTCTGCAATTAAACTCAAGTTAAACAAAAATTACACCTACATTGCAAGAGAGATTTATTTTAATCCATTCACTGGGCCCCAAGTTTTAATCAAAAAGACAAAGGAGTTAAACTTCTGGTACCCAGCATTATCTCAGCAACAAAAATAAACTATCAACACAAAGCTTTCTCCTCAAAAACATACAACCTTAGAATTCATACCCTCTGCACCGACAAGTACCAAAAGCAACAAAATTTTTTAATAAATTATGTTTCAAATTCCAGTTGTTCTTCATCCCCAGAAACATAAAAAGATCTTTCCTTTTTTTTTTTTCCCTGTAATCCTGTATGGTTGCAAAGACGCCATTAAAGCTTTCCAGCAACAAAAACTTTCCGGGAACCAAACAAGGTGTTAGGATCAAATTGATGCACTGAGACTAATCCTCTGTTTCTACAAATTGGGCCAATTAAAATTGAAAGAAAATCCAGCATTACATTCATAACTCGCAAATACAAAATCCCAAAGTGGCCGAACGCATAGCATACGTATACATATAAGCCAAAAACATATAGATACAGATAGAGAAAGTAAATAAAAAGGTGATCTTGCCTGACGTTGATGAGAGAAAGATTGGGTTTTGCTGTGAAATTTGGAAAATCTGGACTGAACGAGACTCTGGAATCCAGTATGTGTTGTCAGAGTTACATAGTATGAGTTTCTCTCTCTCTCTCTCTCTCTAGCTTTGGGTTCTGGCTATCTGGCCTTTGTGTTCTGCCGAGACTGGGTCGACGCCGAGAGAACAAGACGAGGTCGTCGCCGAGACTGGGTTGGAGGTCGATCCGCCTATCCTCCGTCTAAACCGCCTAGCCTCCGCCTAATGCAATCGAAAAAAAAAAACCCTAAAACCCCAATCTTGAGCAGAACACTTGATTGAAGAAAAAAAAACCTAAATCCCCAATCTTGAAGAAACCCTAAATCTATTAACACTTAACCGAGGGGCTTACCAGCAACACGATAGGGATTGAGACCGATATGTTTTGGCTGGAATGAGGTTTTCTATATATGCGAGGCGAGATGGGAAAATTTTTTCTGGGTTTTCAGTTCGATATTGGATTAGAAGAGATTGATGTTGGATTAGGACCTGGAATTTCAATTCGATGATTTTGGTTTGAGAATCAGAAGAGAGAAGTTCTGTTGTCGGGTTTTGGTTTAAGAGAAGATCGACATAGTTTGAGAGCGAGAGCGAGCTGAGTGTTGGGTTCTGGTTTCGATCAGTTTGATAAATTTGTCGGGCTAAAATTTCATGAAGTGTTAGACGGATAGGTCTTTACGTTGTGCCAAAAAATCAAACTAAAAGGAAAAAAAAAAAAAAAAAATCCTAACAACTGATCTCAGTTTAATGCACAACAGAAATCTGTTGTCTGAAACAAAACCATTTTCAAATAGTTCCTTTCAAAAAACCAAACAACCAAAACTAAATTAATGCACAATAGAAATCTGTTGTCTGAAACATAACCTTTTTCAGAAAACTGATTTACCATGGTATATCACTATATTCAGACAACAGAATTTTTTCATTCTGTCGTTAAAATTATTCAGACAACAGAAAACACATGTCTGAGCTCTGTCGTCTGATGAGTTTATTGACATAGTGAAAGAGGAAGAAACAATAAAAAATAAAAGACAGTTCCCTTTGCCTCTGTCAAATTTGACAGACCAAATGAAAATGTCATTTACACGTCAGATAAGACTCATGGGTTGGAGGGGTTGCAGATGTCTTTTCTAGCTGTTAGAGGTCTCCACATGGATTTAACATATCCATTGGAGATGGTTTTATATATACAAATGAGGGACATGCACTTTCAAACTATATCTGAAATGATGGTCTGTTTATTTATATACACCTCTCTCTTCAACCTGAGGCGACGCTTCTAGTTCTGCTTCTGTTATGCTTCCTGAGCTTCCCTGCATATCTAAAAACTTGACCGCACTGGGTTTTTTACTGAAAAGCTTAAAAATCATGGACAAAAAGAAAAAGAAAAAAAAAGACAATGGACAGTTACAAAGCATAGAGCACGGGGTGGGGTGTGGCCGTGTGACCACCACTCAACATGTCTGAACTTGAGCAGTAACCTTTGTTATTAAGCAACTAATTAGCTAGATTGGAGGGCCCCTAACTGTTATCAAATTGAGAAGGGAATCCACAACCACGGGCCGGCTCATGACCACACTAGAAGAATTCTCTATTTTAAAGCTCACCCTCTGGGCCTCTGGTAATGTAATGTCATATGAACAATGTTTTTTTTTATGAATAGTGTCCTTATGTTTTTAACCTCATTGTTGGATTCAGTGCATTTTCGCATTCGCCCTCAATTACACTTTTGTCTCTTCCATCGCTTCATAAATCCTTACACATGTAGAACACTCAGCTCTCTCAAAAGCTGCCAAAATCCACCGCTTCCCTGCTTCATTAGTATAAGCTTCTCAATCAGAATCAGTGTAGGCTTCTCATCAAGAATATGATAGCCACTTTCACCAATTCTTCTATCTGTTCTAAACATCATAAGCTGGATTAATGCAAATATCAGATACTTGAACCTGTGCAAGAAAATTATGGTTTGGGACTCTTCTCGCTAACAAAGGTACTATTTCTTCGTCTTTCTTATCTAGGTATTGTTTGCTCTGAGTTAGTAAACTAATTATTTCTCTTCATGTTATTGCTACATTAATATATAGCTTTGTACTTTGCTAACCAGAAAATTAAAGTTTGTATAGTCTAATAACATTATGTCTAGTTGTAAAAAATCAAAGCCTTTGATATCTCGGTTAACTTGAATAAATCATCTTCACTAACGTCATCAACCCAAACCACTATCTAGCTTTATTATACTCATACAAAAATCACATCCTGGCTAATTGGATTCCAATCTGTTTTTGAAATACTTGAAATTAAGGTAGTCCTCTTATTAGATGGGTTTGCTCTATATTATTCAGCATTTAATTTCAATTAAGTTGGCCTGTATACTCATAAAGTTTGTAATTTACTGCTGTTACAGTTATAGAAGTAACAAAAAAAGTCTAGAGACGAAGAAGGGATGCTCTTGGTGGATTAGGTACTTCAGTAGCGTTGAAAGGTTTTTTTTTTCTTTTATTTATTTATTTATTTATTTATTTATTTATTTTTTACTCAATTGGCTTATGATCATTCAAGGCTGCAAAGTATGCCTTTCTGAAGTTTGAATTTTGTTTTTTATTTCCTGATTGTTTGCAAAAAATGTCGAGTTAGTAGTGACAATGGGGGAGCTAGGCACTAAATAATATGGTGACTGAATCCCCCTCTTATATTTGATTTGATTTGATTTTTTTTTTAAATCGTTTTGGTTATTTGTTTCTGGGATGTCATAATTTCCAGTTTTTGCCGATCAACATTGGGATTTGTTTGTTGTCTTGCAAGATTTGGTGCTTTTGGAGCTGAAATTCTTACCTTTTTCAAGTTTTGCTATCATGGTCTTCTGATTTCATTTCTTGGCCCTTTCAAATTTGTAGGTTGTAGTTCATAAAGATTGATACTTTGATCGAGGTTATTGAACTTATTGGATTATATCTGCAACTGTTTCACAAATGCCTCTTAAGAGAAAGGTTAAGTAGGACAAAGACATCAGAAGAGGAAGGGAATTCTATATTGAGAATGCATGGGATATCGATGATTGATTTATAACTAATATATCTATATGAAAATTTGTGCTATTGTGCATTAAATTCAATATCTTGCCTTTTTATTTGAAGGAGTATTAAAAGTAGACTTAAAATGAAAGGACAATATATAACTAAAGATATATATAAAAAAAATTCATGAAAAGAATTTCGTTCGATATTTTGGTTTTCCACAACTCAACTCCAGGCACCTTTCATATCTCATAATTTAGAGATTTAATAATGTTATCTGACCTAGCCGCTCTGTTAGGGTTTCCTCGTCGGCCCTGTCGTCTTCGACTAAATTCCAAATCTATGGATATTGCCACAAACTCCCCCTTCTCCGGCGTGTCATGCTTTGCTTTAGGGTGCGCTGTAGGTCGTTTCTCTTTGCTTTTCCTTCTCCTTGGACTCGCTGTTAGCTGTTTTGATGGAGGACTGTTTGATCCGGGTTTGGCTCTTGCTTTGATTCCTGATGGGTCGGGTGATGGAGGATCTAGGGATAAAGCAATTGATCCATGGAGGTGGAGGGGTTTTCTACCCTCTGGTATTCGCGTCAATGGCAGCCTAACAACCTGCTTGAGTCCAGACCATCCTCGAGGGCCAGTCACGGCTGGTGTTGCTGGAGTTGATCATGGCAGCAATATGGTGTTGGTGAAGGACGGCGTTCTAGCTCCGTCTGGGAGTGGTTGGCGTCGGCTTGGTCATGGTGGCTTATTGTACCAGTGCTTTACGGCGGCGGCGCAGGTCGGAGGTGGTGGTAGTGCAGATGTCACACATTGGGCCGCGTTAGATCGGAGCTCTACCCCTAGCTTTTGGGCTTCTGGCTGTGGGCTTTTTGGGCTCAGGTATCTTTGGGTGTGGGCTGCCACTATGCTTTGGGGTTGCTGGATTAGGGTGTCTTGGGCCCTAATTACATGTTGCTTTGTTTTTTCAGATGATGGAGTTGAGGGTGAATTTTCATCCTCTTCTCCTAGTGCTCTTTAATTTCTTCTTCAGGTCGCAGGAATTATTAACTCTGATGTTCTGTTAAACCTTCGGAGTTCTTAGTTCTTGTTTAGAATAAAAGTGCGTAACTTTAAAAGGTGGGTGTACTTGGGGTATTTGGCTTCTTATTCTATCTTTAGAATAGGATTTTAGAGTACTCTGTAAACGGCGTTTTATGACGACCTTTAGGGGTACGTTGTTTTTGTACTGCTTGCTAAATTATAATGAAGGGATGACCTTTTTACTCAAAAAAAAAAAAAAAAAACTAAAGATATATATAACGTACATTCCCTCATAGCACATATTACAATTCTAATTTATTTTCCAGCTCTTGGATAGATGCAAAGATTGGCTGTGAAGTTTTAGTTTAAAATGCCACTTTTTTATAGTTATGAATGATGCTAAAAGTTGCAACTTTATAATCATAAATTTGAAGCAGAATCATAGCATCATTTGCAATATGACATTCCATCAAAGTACGACACATTTTCATAAGATAGTTCCATTTAAGGATATATTGAACTAGCCCCATATTGAACTACCTCCAGGTTGTTTAATTCATATATATGTGCAACTTTATTAACGAGAATATAAAACCAAAGATTAAGGATAGTACTTTGCATGTTGACATGATTCGTTTAGTTAGTTGATTTTAATTAGTAATGTGATCCCATAATGTTTTTGTTTGGACTGAAATAATATGCATGTTCATGATTTGAATCCCTGTGAGATTTGTTTTTCTGATCTGGTAGGAATTTTGAGGTTTGTAAACTGAAATTGCTTATTATTGTTTTTTTTTTTGGTCTAGAAACTGAAATTCATTAAAGCAGCTAGGGCAAGGAAAGAAACAACTGGGAAGAAATTACAAAAACTGAAACAGCTGGAAAATAAAACAAACTGCAAGAAAGAAAACACAACAGAGAAGTCCCAGTAGGAAACTCAGGGAGGGCCAAGAAGACCATCATTCCTTAGGATTGAGATGAGAGAGGTTGGAGGCCTATTGGCCCATTCCTGAGAGCACAACCTCGCATTAGCAAGCTTTGCCGTTGCATCCGCAACACGGTTAGCCTCACGCGGGATCCAATTCCAAGAGATCCTTTGAAAAAGAGGTTGTAGAGTAACTTTGTTGAGCATTGGGGATATCTTCCAATCCGGAGCAGCAGTGGTACCATTCAGAGCCTTAATCACTTCATGACAGTCACTTTCCAAAATGATCCTTTCAAGTTTCAGGTGGGCAGCTATTGGAGACCGAGGACCACCGCCTCAGCTTCAGTCTCAATGGCGGAGTTGTGGGTCCTGTGTAAGCTCGCTCCGGCTAATGAGAAGCCCCTGTGATTTCTGATAATGACTCCCATCCCACTGTCAAGGCTATTCTTCTTCCAGGCCCCATCAACATTCACATTTGCAAAGTGTGGAGGTGGTGGATACCAAAGAGGTTGCGGGGCTGGGTTTGTAGATGGTGTTTGTATGGCCTCCAAGGTCTGTCTCTGTAGGTATAAGGTTTACACTTGATGTGTTGGCATCCCTATACAAAGCACTGAAAAAGCCTACAAAGTTCATCAAAACTGATCTCGGAGAATTTCAGGTAATTGCATCTCATGCATAAGCACGGGATTGCAACATGTGTTGCAATCCCCGAGTCAGTGCTAGTCAACCCTACGTTTTTGGGAGTCCAATTTTGGAAAGTATCTTTTGGTTTTTAGATTTTATTTTACAAAGATATTTTTCAACTGATAAAATCATGCTTTTGAAGTCCTAGGTGATTTAGGATTTGTTTATTTTAATTGGATATCTTTTATTAAAAGATCTTTCCTAGTAGGAGTCCGATTAGGGTTAAGTCTTAATTGTTGAGAATTTATTTTCTCCTCAATATATTCAGAAAAACAGCGTTGATTGGGTGGGGATTTTGATGCAAATTATTGTGTGTCTTGCTTGCTTAGAAAGAGTTTCATAGGAGTCCATGAAACACTTGTTCGGTGTCTAAGTGTTTCATTGTTCATTCATATACATGCATTGATTCTCTTGAGATCAGTAGAGAAGATTGGTGGTGCAAGTGGAGCGATATTTGCAGATCGTTCAAGTGAAGAAGAAGGTCAAGATTCAAGACAAGCACCTCTCTAGCGAGTCTAGAGATTGTAGCCGCGTAGAGAGCTATATGTGTTTGTAAAGAACCATATCCTTCATCAATAAGTTGATTGATTTTATTTGGGTTTCAAGAGTAAGAGCCCCGCAGTGTTTTTAATCTTAAACTTGAGGTTTTCACTACGTAACCAAAATTGTGTTTTCTGTGTGAATTTTTTGATTTCTGCCCAGTAAAGATTGAAACGTGTCTATCAATCCCCGAAACCCAGAAAAACGTTTCATCCAAGTATTTTCAGTCTCACCTCTACCCAGTCTCTGTATCTGCGGTGGATATTTTGAATGGTGACCGATGGGTTTGGGGTAGTCTTTCTCATGACCACTTCACAACGGTGTTTCCAAATTTCCCACAAATGGAAGCACACAAACTGGAAAAGGTTGTTCTGACCCATAGATAGCACATCAGCTTTGTCATGAACTGCTAAAAGCCAATCCTCCAGATGAGTGATTTTTTCTTTTGCTGGAATGTACCCTAGAGAACTACCAAACCACACCGCCTTTGTCCAAGGACAGAGAAGAAGGCAATGCTCGGTTGTCTCTGGGTACTCTCCGCATATTTCACAGATGGGGCTTGGGATGATTTTCCTTTTAAACACATTCCAACCAGTTGAAAGAGCAGCAGAGAGGGCCCTCCAGATGAAGTTAGAAATCTTTGGAACAATTGAGGGCTGCCAAATTAACTTCCAAATGCGGCCATTGATTTGATGGGAAGAGGATGGCTTACCGGGATAAATTGCCTATTATTGTGATGACATAGTTTTCAATTTGTTCAATGTGCATTATTCCTATATAATCGCGAATGGATGGGTGGGATAACTTTAAAAGGTAGTATGACGAGACAGTCTTGTTTTGCGTCTAGATCATCTTTTTGGAATCATCAAAATTACGAATAGGCGCCATATGTGCCTACCTTGGATTTCAGGATGAAATCCGAAGTGGCCATGCGGGCCATCTTAAATGATATCCTACCAAAAAATTGGCAGAATCTACCATAAAAGTGGAATACCCAACCCTGCAATTCAACTCTAACACTTCTAATATTATCAACAACTAGTCAAACTCCCAAGAGCCTACATGCTCTCCTCCACAATTTAACTCCCGCAAAGTAAATAACAAGAAAAGTTTAAATATTAGTCTCATATCTCAAATATTAATACAACTAAAATTTGGTACTCAGAGCGACTAGACAAATAATTGGAATAAAGTGAAAGTAGGTTAAACATATAATCTACAACAAAGTCGGAAGTGGTGGACACTATGCCTCAACTCCTATGCACGCCAGACCTCAACTAATTTGCAGAATGGGCACGAAAAATAAAAAAGCCCAGGAAAAAGCATTTAAAAAATTGTTAGAGTGAGTGGACGAAAAATAACTAATTTCAAAGAAATAAAATAAAATTTAGTGCTTTCCCAAAATTTCTTTTTACTTAAAAGAAAGGCATACAATAAGATTTCATAAAATACACTTAACCAGTCTATGGTACTAATATAGCAAAATATACTGTTAATCATCTAATTCAAAATACGAGCATCTAAAAAACATTTCAAATCCTCACATGATAAAATATCTCAAAACATACTGATATCTCAAAAGTCATTTCAAATCATCACTTAATAAAATAGGCAATGAGTAAAGGGTACTGCCAACTAGTCATCTCATGCCATCTGGAGGGTAGTACCAACCGAAATACTAAAAGAGGAGGCGATGGCTAGAGGGTACTATCAACTAACCATTTCATTCCATTTGGAGAGTACTGCCGACCAGATGATGCATCAGAGGGTACTAGCGACTAACAATCTCATGCCATCTGGAAAGTACTGCCAATTAGATGAGGCATTGGAAAGTACTGCCGACCAGAATACTAAGAGGCGATGGCTAGAGGGTACTACCAACTAACCATCTCATGTCATCTGGAGGGTAATACTAACCAAATGATGCATAGGAGAGTAATACTAACCAGATATATATTTTGGAGGGTATTGTTGACTAGACTATTGTGTGGAGGATACTGCCGACCAGACTATTACCTGGAGGATATTGTTGACCAGGTAATGCATGCATGCGCTAACATTATCGTCTTTCATAATTTACCTCCTCAAATTCATAAATCCAAACTTGTTAACTCTCATAAGATTTAACTCATCATCTTTCCGAAAGAAAATCTCAATATATTCAAATAACTCGATTTATGATAAAAGCTTTCGGAAAAGAAATTCAATATCAATTTCATAAATCATCAACAAATCGTTGAATACATGATTTATGAAATCTCCATCAATTATCCATACTCAAACATCATCATAAAAATCTCAATAACTCATCAACTTTCTGAAAAGTTGAACATTCTCGATAATTCAAGTATCAGCAAGGACTCCATGTATACTCATAACTCAAATTAAACTCAAAGTTGATATTAACATTAGGAAAAGAAATCAATGTCAAACTTTAATCAGGATAGAAAATTATCATCATGTCGTCGAAAACATAAATTCCGATAAATCATAAGTAAATCGTAAAATCAATATCAAATCTCAACCATTATCAACTTAAATAGATATGAGAATTTAATACTCGAAAATCTAATACTAGATGCACATTTAATTTAAATAGGCAAATGTCCACTCACTGAATTATGGCTATGAAGGCGTTCAACAAACTCCTCCTTGAGCTCGATCTACATGTCGTCTTGAACAAAATGATGATCATGAATAACTTAATCAATATTAAATTGACGATAACAAGATTGAAACCCTAAAACAATAATTCGTTGAAAGCTCGAATTTACGTTGGAACGAGTTCAAACTTTATAGGTCACGTTGACTCGATAATTCAATCAATCTACTGAAAATTTACCTTGATCCAACGGTCGAATTCTCACAATTTACAAACCGAAAGCTAAAAACTGTAGAAATTCCTATCTTAGAGGTAAAAGGTGTAGAGAGATGACCTTTTATGGGGTTGAGTGATCTTAGATCTGGAAACATATGAAGTTAATTGACAATGAGAAAAAAGGAAAAGAAAATTCGATGAACAAGGTCCTCCCGATCATCTGGACATAGCCAGAAAATAACCACAAAGGGTAGAAAGTATCACCACAAGGGTGAGAAGGGATCTGAAAAAGCTTGAGGAATGGAGATTGAAGGAACCTATGATAAAGCCTGAACAAGAGATCCGCCCTCAACTCTCAAGTCGTCGATCTAGATCTAGATGGATCAAGATCTGGGCAAGAGAGAAGGGGGAGGCAGAGGGGTTCTCAAATATGTTTTCTCTCTCTTAGAGCTCGAAAGGTTGAGTTTATAAAAGCTCACAGCTTTGAGACCCCAGTTTACTTGTTTTAACAAGAAAGGGAGGCCCTAAAGGTCTGGCCTAGGGGTCATCATGGGCCGGCTAGGGTCGGCCCTACCCTAAATTTTAGGGCTTAGGGTCGGGCCGGGCCGAGCGTAGTCAAAGTCAACAAAATTTAGGGCCGAGTAAGGTCGGGACGGGACTTAAATATGCTAACCCTTACCCGCCAGAAATGCCCGAGCCACTAGGGCCGAAAGGGCCGGGTCGGGGCGGCCTTCTGAATAGGGCCAAATAGGGCCTTAATTTGTTTAACAAAAAGAAATATATTATTTTTATTTTTTATCTCAAAATGTGGCTCAATGGTTATATAGGTAATATAAGACTCATTGTTTTTTGTTGCTCATATTTAATATATATATATATATATATATATATATATATATATATTGGAATTAACTTATAAGTTATAACATTTATAAATAGGGGAAATGATCATTTACCCAATTTTAGCTTAAAAATTGCCTACTTGCTCCACTAACAGTTTTTTAACCCCATTTACCCAAAACACTCTAAGAGATTATTTCCCTAATACCCAATTAATTCTTTTTTTATTCTTTTTATTTATTTTTGGGACACTTTTGCCCTCTCCTTCTTTGTCACTTAGAGAGAGAAATGATAGGAGACCTTGCCGGACTCCGGTGACTAGTGGTCGGCAGCGGACTCCGGCGACCAGTGACCGGTTACCGGAATCCGGCGATCAGTGACCGGAATCCCGAATCCGGCTACCGGACCGGTGACCGGATTCCGGCGTCTGATTTTATTACCCCCCAATAATATCCAGTAATCATATTATTGCCTCCCAATAATCATATTATTGCCTCCAATAATCATATTATTGTCGTCCAGTGAATTGTATAGACTCCCAAAACCAAAATGAATACACTACAGGCACAATTGATCAATTCATAATCATATTATTGTCTCCCAATAATCATATTATTGCCTCCAATAATCATATTATTGCCCTCCAGTGAATTGCATAAACTCCCAAAACCAAAATGAATACACTACAGGCACAATTGATCAATTTATATGTATATTATTGCCCCCCAATACTCATATTATTGCCCCCCAATACTCATATTGTTGCCTCCCAATAATCTTACTTTTATACGTTATTAGCACACTCAGAGCCAATAGCCAAGAAAGAAAACTCTAGTTTACTAGTTTCTTTCCATAAAAAAAAATTAAAAAAATAAAATAAAAAATCCTAAGAAGGAAAAAAATTTCTTCTTTTCTGCCGCCATCCAAAAAAAAAAAAAATTGTTTTGGCCGCCGGCCTCACCGCACCCAGCCAAGAGAAATTGATCTCCACACCCAACAGCAGGACCAGAGCAATTGATCTCCGCGCTTCCCGTGAGACCCGATCTCGACCTCAACGACAACTCCTCTGCATTGTTGCCGCATCCAGATCGGATTCGTCAACCCCCCACCGTCACAGCACCCAGATCGGCGACTACGTATCAACCCACCCGCCACCTCGGTGCCCAGCCCCCAGCCCCCCACCGTCGTAGGAGCTTGATCTCCATAGCCGCTTGGTTCTGTTCTTCAATCGAACCGGACTCTAGGACACCGATTTTCGAGGCTGACGGTGGTCGCTGAGTCGTCTCAGCCGAGAAGAGAGAAAGAGACTGGAGGTGGAGATCAGGGGGAGAGAGAGAGAGAGAGAGTCTGGGAATGAGAGAGAGACTGAGAGGAGAGGGATGGGTTTTAATTTAATTAATAGGGGCTAAAATGTCAATAGATGTTAGATTGGGTAAATGAGGTTAAATAACTCTTAGTGGAGTAAGTGGGCAATTTTTAAGCTGAAATTGGGTAAGTGGTCACAACCCCAATAGTATTAGTTAAGATGGTTATATTCAATTAACTATCTCTCTAAATCTCCCAAAATTAATTGTTGTTTAACAAAGGAAATAAAAATGAAAGAAAATAAAGCTTAGGAAATCAATTACAAAAATAGAAAAATATTATGGCTTAATTGGGTGGGCTAAAGGGTCGGGCCGGGCTTGGCCCTAACGGGCTCAAATAGGCCGGGCTTCATTTGCATGACCCTTACCCTACCCTATTTGAGAAAGGGTAAGGCCGGCCCGCCCTAATGCAAGGGCCGAGTAGGGCTAAATGATGAGGCCTAGTCTAGCCTAATTTTACCCAATTTGTCAAATTGCTGCGCGCATTGAACTGATTCAAGTATTCAACAAGGCAGAAAAATTTAAGCTATTCCAACTTTCAACTACTAAGAAAATGTAAACACTTAATTCAGATATCAAGCAAACCTAGCAAAGTAGCAAACTGCAAACGTAACACAAGTTCTTAATTATTATAGACTGAAAAAACCAACAATTTCAATGTTACATCAAACATTCAAACCAATAGCAATGCTAGCAAATACTAGTTTACAAACTATCAAAGTCTCAACTTAATACATACCAAACTTAACAAGCAATAGTCTAACAAATCTAAAATATATATATATATATATATATATATATATATATATATATATATATATATATATAGATATTCAACCTTCCCCATTCAAACTTCAACCTGTTTCAGCCTTCATTCCCCAGTGTCAGACATAACATCCACTGGATCTATCCAATCACAGTCCCATCATGTTGAAAACAATAAAATGAAAAAGTAGTTAGAATCTGAAACAAAGTTAACAAACTTGTCGAAAACTTAAACAAAATGAGGAAAACCCTGAACACTTACCACTTTCAAGTTTTTCCAACTCATTATACAGCTCCATCTCATATTTGGTTGGTTCTTTGTATGCATCGAATTCTACTCCTCTTAGCCAATCACTCAAACAGACCAACCCCTCAACCATCTTAGGGGTGAGTAAAGCTTTGAAAAGGTCCACCACTCTCTTTCCAAAGCTGGCAGCTTCTGAAGCCACTGTTGAAGCAGGTACATCAAACACATCCTTGGCTATTTGTGTCTTGGAGGATTCTCCTTCCACCAGTCCAAAATTTAAAATTTTGAGTTGGAAGGGTCTTCTAAAGCTTCCAGTAGATACTTGTCCAGCTAATTCTTAATCACCACAACATCTTTCTCCTGCCTCAACAGCTTGAACTTATGCAGGCGTGCTGCATGACTATCCTCATTAACTTGCACAGATGCAGACTCAAACCTTGGCATTGTCACATTCCTTGAAGCTACAGCAGCCATTGGATCAGACTTTAAAATTCAAAGAAAATTAGTGCAATTAGTGTATCATTACCAGAAACTAAGTTATAATATGAAATAAAGTGAAAAACAATAAAGATGTTACCTGCATATTCATCAAACAGCTTGCTCAATGTTTTCGTCACTTCCTCAATCTTCACAGTAACTAAAGTCTGGTCTGCTTGAACTTTGGGAAGAAGAACTAAAGATACAACAACTTGTATCTTAGAACTAGAACCACAACAATGAGCAAATCTTGTTTAAATCTTCAAGCTTCAGCCAATACTTATCAAACATTTTTTTTAATCGAGGTACCAATGCTAACAAGAAGAGAATCCTCACTACTTATGCATTTGTCCAGCTCACCAACAACTATGCACATCCAAAGCAGAGGCTCATTGACAGTAACAAACTTAGTGGACTATACTTCAAGGTGGTTTCATAGAAAATCTTGAGAAATTTGACGATCGAGTCTTGCTGCCTTATCCCAATCTATAGCTCTAGGTGGCCATTATTTCTTGTTTCCACTAACTCTTTCTTCGAAATAGCTCTCAAACTGCTGATCTTTATCCTCAAGCCTCATAAATGCCTTCTTGTACTTGCATGAAATATCCAACATAAAGTATGTTCAATTCCATCATGTGCAGACATCTGAAGAGACAAATCCTCCCTTATGCTCAATCTTTACTTGAGCTACACACTTCCTAAAATTCTCTATCCTTGCTTATGATAACCTAATGTACTTCACAAAATTTCTAATGTCATCAATAGAGGAGTCTAACTCCTCCTTTCCATTCTTCACAATGAGTTTCAGAATATGGTAGCAACATCTCAAATGCAGAAAACTACCTCCCAACACCAGATGATTTCAGTTTCCTATCTTCTCATTCATGTAATCTAAAGCCACTTGAGGGACATATATTATCCACAACTATCATAAAAACGCTATCAATCCCCCACTTAATCAAACAAGATTCAACTTGCTTTCCTATTGTTTTTCCCTTGTGATTTGGAATCAGACAGAAGTTTAAAGTCCTCCTATGCAACTTCCAACTAGATCAATCTACAAAGTGAGCTGTCAACACCATGTAATTGATATTTTGGATACTTGTCCAACTATCCATTGTAGGTGACAGCTCTGTTGATTAACAAATAGAAACCCCAAAATCCTCTCCTTCTCAGCTTGATAAAGTTTCCAAACATCCTTATCTATTTTTCTCCTTGAAGGTGGCCTAAAAAGTGGCTAAGTCAACTACATGAAGTCTATAAACCCTTGCTTCTCAACAAAAGTACATGGCAGTTCATCACTAACTATCATTTTTTGAGCAAGCTAGCTAGAAACCCCCTTATCATAACCTATAGCAATCAAATTACCTCCAATTTTAGCCAATTCAAAAGTCAGGTACCTCTAGCTCTTCTTCGGGATGTAAATTAGGGACTTCCTGCACTGATAGAGAAAATGTGTCCTTATTACAAATATACCATTTGATCTGGAGTTGCTGGAGTAGGTTTCGGAGCAGTATTTGCATCGAATGAGCTGGCTTCATTAAACTCCCATCTGGATTCTTCAACTTGTCGAAATGTTGGCAGACTAGTGAAGTGTTCTTTCTCTTGCTCTTGGTGGATCCTTCAGGTTCTTCAAGAATTGGTGCATGTGCATGGTGGCACTAAACCAATAGCTTAATCAACTAATATAACCATTATTTCCTATAGTTTTTATATCTTTAAACCTTGGATTTTTATTGTATTTTCAAGCAATTTAGTTCGATTTTACTTAGTTTGTTGTTTTGTACGTTCAAAGAGAAAATATAAGCAATAGGAGGAGAAATGATTGAAAGATGTAGAATATTCTGTAAATATTTACTTTCCTTGTACGTATAGATTACGTCTCTCTGTATATTTGTAGGAGATCGTTTCCTATTAGGATTGCTCTTGTATCACTTTATAAACCCTATTCTTTGGAGGTGAATAATATTGAAGCATTCCAAAACACATTGAATTCTTATTTTCTACTTGGTATCAGAGCAGGTTCAATCCTTGAACTTGCACCGTACTCTTTTGAAACCCAAAACCTGAATCCCGAAGAACAACAATTCTTGAATCATCACCATAGGCCTAAACTACCGCACTGAGATTGCTGCACCCTTTTTTGATTAAGTACTAGCAGACAATCTTTTTTATTAAGTACTAGCCGACAAGTATTGCTGCGCTGCTACAGTCCCTACAGTTCCCTTTATTGATTTCGTACAGGCCCCTACTTTTGCTAGATGGACGACGACGCTGCCACCCTTGCACTCCACAACATGCCTCCAATTGTTAACCATTATCATACCACCGCTCAAGATAACTCAATGTTTCCAACTAGCGTGGCCTTGAATGAATCCAACTACACCATATGGGCACCTCTTATGAAGATGAGGATTGGAACACGAGGAAAAGTTGGTTATCTCACTGGAGCTAGAGCTGCACCAAATATAGATTCTGCTGAATTTGAAGTTTGGACCACAGAGAACGAAAAAGTGAAGAGTTGGTTAATTGATTCCATGGAACCATCACTCATGAATCGGTATATCCAACTCCCAACAGCCAAAGATGTGTGGGAAGCTGTTGAGAAGACCTTTTATGATGATTCTGATGAAACTAGGATTTTTGAATTAAACAAGAAGTGCTTTGGAGCAAAACAGAATGGCCGGACTCTTCCTACCTACTACAATGAATTGGTGGGGATGTTTCAGGAAATTGATCATCGTATGGCCTCTCAGAATAACACAGTGGCTGCAGTTGTTCAAGAAACCACTGCCATGGCACGAATGCGAGTTCACATGTTTCTTAGTGGACTCGATTCAGAGTATGATCAAGTCCGTGGTGAGATTCTGCGCAAAGACCCGAAATTCGACTTGGAGCAAAGCTATGCATATGTTCGAAAGGTGCATTCTGAGAGGCAGGCAATGGGACACGCCTCTGAATCCTCTACCATGGTTGTCCAACCTAAACAGGGGCCCTCCTCAGGCTTCTCAACTCCCTCACAACGTCATCCTCCGGGTAAAACAAATCCATATGCAAATACAAAGTGTCCGGTTTGTGGAGATGTGGGTCATAGCAAGCAACGGTGTTATGAAGTGATTGGCTACCCTGATTGGTGGGATTTCACCAAGAAACAGTGAAAGAACCTTGGAAAAGTTGTCGTGGCTACTACAGAGGAAACACAGCCATCTAGTGCCTCTGCTAATGTAGCACAGTCAGGTATGAAGGGTAAGGTATCTATGAATAGTTCTTGGATAACTAATACAGGTGCATCTGACCATATATATGACTAATGATCCTAGTCTCTTAGAAAAGCTGAAACCCTCATCTAAAAATATTGTTTCTACTGCTGATGGTACTCCAACTCCGGTTACTGGGGAAGGTTCTGTTGTCTTATCTAATACATTAACCCTTGATTCTGTGTGTTGACACCCAAAAATCCAGCCCTCAAGCCCAATTCATGCTTTAAGCCCAATTCATATTTCAAGGCGAATTACACCCGCAACCATCACGCCACGCATGTGGACCCAAGCCACATTCACGCACTTGGGGCTTACAAGAATGGGTGTGGTGTGGAAGGTTACGGAAAAGTATGATGTCCATTGCGAGTTTTAGGCATGCTGATAATTTTGGACTTGGGACCAAAATTCAAGCCAGCAGCCCAATTCTCAACATGGGCAAGGTGAAGAAGAGAGATAGCACAATTCAAGCCCAATATCCCTTTGATATGAGGGATAAAGCCAACCCCAACAAGCAAAGAACCCCAAAAGCCCAAGCCCATCTCCTTTGAAACCAAACAAAACACTAAATGCCACATATAACCTTGATCCCAACACCAAAAACATAATCCCAGCAACACGGCAGAAATCCTGGGATTGCAATCCCAGCAGCAGATTTCAACAGCGGAAATCCTGGAATGGTAATCCCAGCAGCAGGATTTCTGGGATTATAATCACAGCTGCACGCCAAAGGTAAGGCAGCAAGCTTAATGCTACATCACACATCAGCTCTCCTATAAATTGAGAGTTCTTACTATTGTGAAGGGCATTCAGAAACAACCCCAAAGAAATCCATACGCAAAGTAAACCCAAGCTATTCCCTATACTCATCCCAGAAACCTATTTAGATCCAACCTACATACATATGTGCAAACCCAAAAACAAAACCAAGCAATTCCCCCAACATGTATTGCAAAAACCCATTTCCAATCCAAAAATTCATCAACCACAATCCGAATCCAAGCTTTCCTAGCTGCTGTAAATCTCTCATCTTCACTATAAATCATGCTTTTTTTAGCTCACACGCCACATGCATCTTGCCAAGCCTTTTTTAGAATGTTCAATTTACTGCCGTGAATATAGAAGGAGTTGCCGGGAAGAAAAAACAGTAGCATTCTTCGTAGGACTCATTGTCCTTTGAGGTCTGCTGGGCCTAGTTGCTGCTTACTCAGACAAAGGGGCAAAATCTTGGGTCCTTACCCATGAATTCCAACTGCCGTACAACTCCAATCAAAAGAGCCCCTCACACTGTGTTGGTCGTTCCTTCATTGGCATATAATCTCATATCTGTTGGCGAAATTATTCTAGCACTAGCATGTATTGTGTGTTTCAGGACATTCTGACTCGGCTGATTCTTCGTTATGGTGTTAGAAGGGGGAAGCTCTACTACTTGGATCTGACAGAGAGTGGCGAACAACAGTTTTTAGGACAAGTGAATCAGGTCAATGGAGTAGAGAGTGCTAAGGAAACAGTGTGGCTATGGCATCGTCGTTTGGGTCATCTATCTTTTAGCTCTCTTAAAAAACTACAACCTCATTTGTTTTCGGTTGTCAGTGATTCAGATTTTCGTTGTGATGTATATGAACTGGCTAAGAGTCATAGAATTTTGTATTCACCTAGTCTTAATAAAAGTCTCATTCCATTTATGAAGATTCATTCGGATGTCTGGGGTCCTGCCAAGATCCCTTCTCTTTCTGGAGCTCAATATTTTGTGACTTTTATTGATGATTGCACTCGTATGACTTGGGTATCTCTATTAAAGAACAAGAGTAATGTGTGTTGCATGTTCCAAGATTTTCATAAAATGGTGTCCACACAATACCAACAGTCTGTTCGTGTTTTCCAATCTGACAATTGTGGTGAGTATGTTAATGGCCCTATGCAGGAGTTTATGCAATCTCATGGAATTCAACATCAGACTTCCAACTCATATACTCCTCAACAGAATGGATTGGCGGAAAGGAAGAATCGACAGTTACTTGAAGTTGTCCGTGCCTCTTTGTTTGGCATGCATGTACCACGTGAATATTGGGGATAAGCTGTGAAGTCCGTCGCCTACCTCATTAATCGTACTCCTTCTCGGGTAATTGAATTTCAAAATCCTCAGCGAAAACTTCAAAAACTTTTGTTACTTCCGTCGCTACCAAACCTTGAACCTTGCGTGTTTGGATGCGTTGCTTATGTTCATATTCCCAAGCCTCACCGCAGCAAGCTTGAACCCCGTGCCCATAAGTGTATATTTGTTGGTCATGCGGATTTTCAAAAGGGTTATCGATGTTATGATCCTTTTACTGGCACTATGTATGTTTCTCTTGATGTTGCGTTTCGCGAATCTGAGCCTTATTATTCAGGGGGAGGTTCAAAGTCTTCCCTTCAGGGGGAGAGAGATTGTGAAGGAAATCCCCGAGATTTATTTGCATTTGAAGAATTAGAATTCGAAGAATTTGGAGTCGAAATTTAGAGTTGGAGTTGGGAACTCCCCAATATCAGTTGACAGCGATGGGGCATGAAACGAAAAAGAAGATGGAGGTGAACTTATCGTGGGGTCCGCAGGAGAAGAAGATGGGGCAGGAAACGAAAAAGAAGTTGGAGAACTCACCGTGGGGTCCGCAGGAGAAGAAAGTGGAGGTGCCGTGATGGGAGATAAAAAAGGACAAATTGATGGAGGTGGACCCGTGATGGGAGATAAAGAAGGTGGAAAATGGATGGACCCGTGGGGCTCTCAGAAGGACAATTTATTGACTCCACCAGCCAACGGCTTGGCTCCAGCCTACCATGTGACTCTAGCCAACAGATTAACAACGATGCATTAATGCCCAATGGTGATGCACCCAATGAACATAATATAATTCAGAGCCCTAATCTATCAGAGGTCTTCCCCCTTTCTACATCATCAACTGAAGAATCCGTTGCGAGTATTCCTTCTCAGGTACCTTTAATTTCAAACGAATCATTTGGGGTAGGTAATATTGAGCCTAGGAAATCACAGAGGGCTACCAAGGGTATTCCTAAGAAACAATATGAACCAGACATCAAAACCAAAGCAAAGTATCCTATAGCTAATTACATGTCTAACCATAGGTTGTCTGGGTCACATGCACTTGTTGTTGATCAATTATCCGCTGTATCTATTCTTAGTAGTGTATAGGATGCTATGGCAGATCCTAAGTGGACTCAAGCAATGAATGAAGAACTAGAGGCTTTGTAGAAAAACTCGACTTGGGATATTGTGAATATGCATGCTGGAAAGAAGACTGGTTACAGTAAAACTTAAAGCTGATGGAAGCATTGACAGGTACAAAGCCAGATTAGTTGTCAAAGGTTACACTCAACGCTATGGAATTGATTATGAAGAAACGTTTTCCCCCGTAGCAAAGATCAATACCATTCGAATCTTGATATCACTTGCAGCAACTAAAGATTGGCCTCTATGTTAATTTGATGTAAAGAATGCTTTCCTCAATGGTAACTTGGAGGAAGAAGTGTATATGGACATGCCGCCAGGAGTCAAGAATTTTCCTTATGATACTGGCAAGGTTTGTAAGTTGAAGAAGTCTCTTTGTGGTTTGAAGCAGTCTCCGAGAACTTGGTTTGGGAGGTTCTCCAAGTCCATGAGGACGTTTGGATATAGACAAAGCAACTCGGATCACACTTTGTTCATCAAGCGTAGTTAGGGTAAGATTACCGCTCTGATAGTATATGTTGATGATATGATTGTCACAGGGGATGACTTAAAAGAGATGGAGGCTCTACAAAAGTATCTTTCTAAGGAGTTCGAGATGAAGGATCTTGGGCAATTAAAGTACTTTCTTGGAATTGAAGTTGCAAGGTCCAAGAAGGGGATTTCGTTGTCCCAACGAAAGTATGTACTTGATTTGTTAGCTGAAACTGAGATGCTTGACTACAGTCCTATTGAGACGCCGATCGAGATGAACCACTACCTTGCCATATGTCTGGATCAAGTTCCAATTGATAAAGGAAGGTACCAACGTCTAGTAGGGAGGCTTATTTATCTTTCTCATACTAGACCTGATATTGTTTATGCTGTGAGTGTGATTAGTCAGTTTATGCATTGTCCTAGTGAAGAGCATATGGATGCAGTGTATCGTATTTTGAGATACCTTAAGATGGCACCTGGAAGAGATTTGTTGTTTGAAAAAAAGGGTGAATTGGAAGTTGTAGGGTACACGGATGCAGATTGGGCTGGTGATAAGATAGACAGACGGTCCATATCTAAGTATTTTACATTTTTTGGCGGAAACCTGGTGACTTGGCATAGCAAGAAACAGAAGGTTGTTGCTAGGTCAAGTGCTGAAGCTGAGTTTAGAGGTATGGCACATGGAGTATGTGAGATGTTGTGGATTCGTAATGTGTTGAAAGATTTGGGTTTTAAACTCAAGAAACCTATGGACCTGCATTGTGATAGCACATCTGCTATTGAAATTGCTCGTAATCCTATTCAGCATGACCAGACTAAGAATGTGGAAGTAGATCGACATTTCATTAAGGAAAATTTGGACAGGAAAATTATTCGTTTTCCTTTTGTGTATACAGAAGATCAATTAGCAGATGTTCTTACAAAAGGAGAGTCAAGGAAAGTGTTTGACAACTCGATTAACAAGTTGGGCATGATTGACATCTATGCACCAACTTCAGGGGGAGTGTAGAATATTCTGTAAATATTTACTTTCCTTGTACGTATAGATTACGTCTCTCTGTATATTTGTAGGAGATCGTTTCCTATTAGGATTACTCTTGTATCACTTTATAAACCCTATTCTTTGGAGGTGAATAATATTATAGCATTCCAAAACACATTGAATTCTTATTTTCTACTAAAGAGGCTTAGCAGTCCTAGAATTCTGAAGCAGCCTCTGCAGAACAGTCAACTTTAAAGAGTAAACTGGACTGATCTAGGAAGAATCGATAATGAGTCTTATATGCATGGAAAACCCTAAATGTCTAGTTTCTGGAGAATTTTACGGTTCATGATTTCGATATTTCTAGGGAGAGATATAGCAGTTCAAGTTAAGGTAGTTCAGGTTGGACAAGAATTTGCAATGTCTTTCTACAAGCTCATGTTTTGAAGCTTAAATGTGCACAGAAAATTTAGAGAAAATTCTGGTAGTATCATAGATGTCTTGAAGGTCCAATATATATTTTTGTGAATTTTCGGAGTGCCACATCATCATGGTTGAAGATTCAAGTTAAAGGAGGATCGGGAATGCCTATTCAAATTGGAAATTGAGTCATATAAAAAGAAAAGCTAAGGCAAGTAGAAGGGGGATTTTTGGAGTCCTGTGGAGTTGGAAACTTCCATCTTCAACATACTTTCATCCCTTTTTCCCTTCTTAAGTTTATTTTATGTTTTTCATTATGATCATCGCTTTTGTTATGACTATAAGTAACTAATACCTTTGTTAGGACCATGATGTATCCTTAGCATGACTATTCAATGTTTTTAGTTGGATGATTATTTGATTGTTGGATTGGTGTTGATTTTTCAGTCTCTATAAACATTGTTGCTTATTTCAAAATAGGGCTAAATACTAGTTAGTACCCTGTGGTTTAGGTCCAAAATCAATTCAGTCCCTGGACTTCTAATTTCATCAAAAACACCCCTGCACTTTCAATTTTGATCTAATAGGTCCAATTTGTTAATATTCTGTTATGGGTTCAAGTTATAGTTGGATTATTTGTTGAAAAACTATTTATTTTTAATAGTAGGACTCACTCCTAAATTGACTATGCAGACCACCTCGACACCACATCATAAAACATAGGCCATATATGAGCCACATTAACAAGTTAAATAACTCAATTGTCGGAAAACTAACAAATTGGACCTATTAGATCAAAATTGAAAGTGCAGGGGTGTTTTTGATGAAATTGGAAGTTCAGGGACTGAATTGATTTTGGACCTAAACCACAGGGTAGTAATTTGTATTTAGCCCTTCAAAATACTATTGACTCGCAACCTCTAGAGTTTTGTTTTAAGCTATCTGATGCAAGAGTAGGTAGATGCCATGTTGAATCTTGAAAGCTTCCTGTGATTAAAAACCACAAATTAATAAAATAGATGCCATGTTTTATTTGGTTTGTGTGAATCCTTTTGTTCTCATTGAACTTCATTGATTTTTGGAGTAGATGCCATATTTCTGAGAATAATTCGAATACTATACTCTGCCATAAGGTAGTATTCATACTTTGGAGAACTTATGCATATAAGTACTCTGCAATAAGGCTTATATGACCGAATGTTCAACACCGGTTTAAAATTAGTAATTGGAAGACTAGAAACTTGAATAGGATTGTGACGGTGAAGCTAGAAGCCCTAGTGTTTGTCCATCATTGTTTTAAAACTCATTAAATCCTTTGAATTATCTTGCCTAATATTCTCGATTTGCCTATAGTAACTTGTTCTATCTCTTGATTGTTTACAAAATCACAAAAATATCTTCTTGTTTTTCTTTGTTAATCATGAGTGTAATTTGGTCGATTAGTTAGAATTAGAAGTTGGTTATCAATCCCCAGTTGGAATGACCTCGTACTTGCACAAGCTATACTACAACCGATTCGTGCACTTGCAAAGTTTATTTAAAATTTGACAACATCAACTGTAGGTGTTGAAGTCGGTGTAGGGGTGGTTTCAGTGCTTGAATATGCAATTGGAGTTGGTTTAGGAGTCGGAGTCGGGGATATCCCTTCCATAATCTGCAAATACAAAACCATAGATTAGTTTGAATGAAATCAGAAAGCAACAAATTAAAATTCAAAACCCTAATTTCGATTGAGGTTTACAACCCCAGTTCAAATCGACAATTATTGGAACCCTTAACCTTGAATAAAAGCCCCAATTTGAAATTTCGAAACCCTAATTGAATGAATTTAGAAAGCCCCAAATTAATAACCCTAATTCCGAATGAGGTTTAAAAATCCGAGTATCAATCATCAATTCACAAACCCAAAACAATAGTTTGAACATCAAAACCCGAATTTTAACAAAAGCCCCAAATGGTTTTTAAAACCCTGATTTGATTTTGAAAGTGAGAAGCCCCAAACAGTATTTGAGAAGAACAAGTGAAAAAAAAAAAAAAAAAAAAGAAGAAGAAGAAGAAGATGCAAAATGCAAATCCCTTTTTGACACTTTGAAAAACCAGAGAGAGATGAAGAATGAATTTGAAAAACCATATACAAATCAAGAAGAGAAGAGAAGAAAACACCACTCTTACCCTCACGGGTTGAAGACTGAGAATAGAAGAAGGAAGAGGTCTAGGTTTCAGTGGGAGTAGAAGGGTGGCCAGAGATTTTGAGAGAAAATAAGGGATTTTGTCCGAAATTTGGCCGGGCAGCGTTTTGAGAAGTACAGAGAAGAGAGATGAAAAAATAAGGGTATTTCTAAATGTACCCAGCAGATTTCTATGTAGACCCAGCAAGTTTTTTACACCCAATAAAAAAATAGAATTTATAATTGTACTCAGCAACTTTTCCAAATATACCCTTAGCAAAACTGACACCCAACAATAGTCATACCCAGCAAATCTCACACCCAGCAAAACTTGGATTATCTCCGCATCAATTTTTGATGTTGATTGTTGCAGTGTGCATTTGAGCCTGCAGGGTTGGTATTTTTGGTAGGGCCCATTCATCATCCAAAACAGTTCATGCTTTAGTACAGACAGATGAAGAGTTGGTTGTTATATGAATTAAGTACAAAACTTATTGGTTTTGAAGGAGGAAGAGCCCTCTGAAACTGAAGAAGATGATGGGCTGTGCCACAAGCTCACAGGTTATGATAGAGAATAGTGCTGCTGCTGCAGCCCTTCTCTCTCTGGGGTAGTGTCATATGAGTTCATAAATGGACTCGCAACAAATTCATCTCCAAATCTCTCCCTCATATTAATCCGTACGTAGCTTCTCTCTCTCGATCAAAGATGGGTTCTCTCTCTCTCTCTCTCTCTCTCTCTCTCTCTCTCTCTCTCTCTCTCTCTCTCTCTCTCTCTCTCTCTCTCTCTCTCTCTCTCTCTCGCAAACAAATAGTTGTCCTGCTTATCGTGCTACTCCATCTACTTGCATTATATAATCACAGTTTTACTAACTATGAGATATAATAATCACCCTGAGAAAAAAAGCTACGAAAATGGATGGAAAGTTGCTTCGCTTCCAATTCCTCCAAGTCAACCAAAGCTGGCTGATCGAAATACCAACTCTGCATACATGGCTCAAATGCACACTGCAACAATCAACATCAAAACTTGATGCGGAGATAATCCAAGTTTTGCTGGGTATGACTTTTGCTGGGTGTGAGTTTTGTTAAGGGTATTGTTGGAAAAGTTGCTGAGTACAATTATAAATTCTATTTTTTTATTGGGTGTAAAAAACTTGCTGGGTCTACATAGAAATTTGCTGGGTACATTTAGAAAGACCCAAAAATAAAGTCGTGCGGCTGAGTTAGAGATTAAGGTTACTAGTTTCGGATCGGGTGCAGTTGAGTTTGTAATCTTGGTATGTAACCGATCAAAACTCAACAATTAATAAAAAAATTCAAAAATGAATTTAAATAAATAATCATGTCAATCGGTTTTTGGCTCAGACTCGATTCTGAACATAATGATGCAGGTCGGTTCGGTTAAATCACAAAACGACATTGTTTTGCATTCAGTCCGGTTACCGAACCACTTATTTCGGTCCAATTTGGGCGGTAATTGAATTTTCGGTAGTTTTTGCCCAGCCGTACTTTATATGGTTTAAAGTGCAAAAATGATAAATGGCCGGGGACAGGATCCTGGCTGCTACCGCGGATCACTGTAAATTGCTCAAAGCATGTGCCTTAACGACTACAATGGCGCTTACCAAGCCTCATCTCATCTCTTCTTCAACATATCCAAAGCCCTCTAGAATCCAACCCATCCATTCACATTTAGCCTAAAATTTAATCCTCATTGTTGTTTTTAATTAACTTAGCATTAAGAGTTTGATGAATTAATATATAAACAATAGCAGCTAGCACAGATTTGCAGTACACAAACTTACATGTAAAACTATTCCCGTTTATTGTTTTTGGGTCAGAATAAACTGCCACTCCCACCGTTTTTTCTGCATTTCACAAACACTTGACAGGTTCTCACTTAAATAATCATTTTCTTTTTGTTTGTTGTCGAGTTGTTTAATCCCCAAAATCACAGAGAGTTCTCTATAAGAGAAGACAAACAAACCTTTTACTCCTCCTCTCCACCTCTCTCTTGTTTCTCATCGTCAAAATACTGAAGGCACTGAACCATGATCAGCGGAAAGGACATTTACGAGGTCCTTGCAAGCATTGTGCCGCTTTACGTGGCCATGATCATGGCCTACGGCTCGGTCCGGTGGTGGAAAATCTTCACCCCGGACCAGTGCTCCGGCATCAACCGCTTCGTGGCGGTTTTTGCAGTTCCTCTGCTTTCATTTCACTTCATTTCTTCCAACGATCCCTACGCCATGGACTACCAGTTCATCGCGGCGGACTCGTTGCAAAAAGTGGTGATTCTTGTGGCTCTATTCCTCTGGCAGACCTTCTCCAAGCGCGGCAACCTCGAGTGGATGATCACGCTCTTCTCCCTCTCCACTCTCCCTAACACTCTCGTCATGGGGATTCCTCTCTTGAAAGCCATGTACGGCGACTTTTCAGGCGCTCTTATGGTTCAAATCGTGGTGCTGCAGAGCGTCATCTGGTACACTCTCATGCTCTTCATGTTCGAGTACAGAGGAGCCAAACTCTTGATCTCAGAGCAGTTCCCGGAAACCGCCGGGTCCATTACCTCGTTTCGAGTGGACTCCGACGTCGTTTCGCTTAACGGACGCGAGCCTTTGCAGACCGATGCCGAGATCGGAGAGGATGGAAAGTTACACGTGGTGGTGAGAAGATCGGCGGCGTCGTCGATGGTGTCGTCGTTCAAGTCGCACGGGTTGAACTCTTTGAATTCCGGCATGACTCCTCGGGCTTCGAACCTGACCGGCGTTGAGATTTACTCGGTTCAGTCCTCTCGTGAGCCGACACCGAGGGCGTCCAGCTTCAACCAGACTGACTTCTACGCCATGTTCAATGCCAGCAAGGCGCCGAGCCCTAAACACGGCTACACCAACAGCTTCCAGGGCGGGTTTGGCGATGTTTACTCGGTCCAGTCGTCGAAAGGCGTGACCCCGAGGACTTCGAATTTTGATGAGGAGATGATGAAGATAAGCAACAAGAAGAGAGGGGCCAGGAGCATGAGCGGTGAGCTGTTCAATGCCGGGACTGTGTCCTCGTATCCGCCTCCGAATCCCATGTTTTCGGGGTCTACTAGTGGCGGACCGAAAAAGAAGGAAAGCGGAGGCGCCGGTGCCGGTGGTGGTAGTGGTGGTGCAGTGCCTAATAAGGAGCTTCATATGTTTGTTTGGAGTTCGAGTGCTTCGCCGGTTTCCGAGGGGAATCTGAAACATGCAGTTAACCGAGCTGCCTCTACTGATTTTGGGGGCATTGATCCTTCCAAGGCTGCTCAACATGATCATCCAATTGCTGGTTCAAAAGGTGAGCAAATAATGTCCGGTGTGATCTCACCCCCAAACCATATCTGTTATTTAGAAAATT
This sequence comes from Rosa rugosa, assembly GCF_958449725.1. Classification (NCBI taxonomy): domain Eukaryota; kingdom Viridiplantae; phylum Streptophyta; class Magnoliopsida; order Rosales; family Rosaceae; genus Rosa; species Rosa rugosa. The sequence goes on along the minus strand of NC_084824.1, from coordinate 43,941,736 downwards.
GCTAACAAAGTTCTGACACCAACATACAATTTCAAGTTTAATTGACAGTCAATCAACTAGACAGATTTTAGTTTTTTAAGAAGTAATCAATTTTCTCGGGATCGATCTGTTTGTTTGTGCTTTTCTTTAACATATTGCATTAATAATTCTAGGATCAGGAATTCAATCAAATTAGTTCACCATTGCGTCACTATGCATATGTTTTAATGATCAATTATATCCAAAATCATTACTAGTACTATAATTAAATGTGTCCTGAAATGTGCAGGGATGCATGAATTGATTCAGAATATGAGTCCTGGTAGGAAAATGAGTGGAGATGGGGAGCTTGAAATAGAAGAAGGAACAAAGTTTCCGGCAAGTGCATCTCCATACAGCAGCTGCCAGAAGAAGATGGACATGGAAGACGGAGGTGTGGCAAAGAAGCAACAAATGCCTCCTGCAAGTGTCATGACTAGGCTTATACTCATCATGGTGTGGAGGAAGCTCATTAGAAATCCCAACACCTACTCCAGTCTCCTTGGTGTCGCATGGTCTCTCGTATCATACAAGTACGTCTCTCTTCCTGCTTTTTTATCTCCTATAGTTCCAAACCACAGTCGGAAGGAGTCTCCTTACTTCCGTGAAAGGCATGATATTATTAATAAATATGATACAAATAGTTGAATAAAAATATCTTGTACACTCAGCTTTACCTCAACCACATCACCTCAAACTAATTAATATTTTTAATTTCCAGGTGGCACATCAAAATGCCCACAATTATAAGTGGATCCATATCAATATTATCTGACGCTGGCTTGGGGATGGCTATGTTCAGTCTAGGTATGCATCTTCTATTGACTGATTGACCACCTAAATATTGTAAATTATAAAATTCAAACCTTGTGTCCATCTATAATTATCTTTTTTTCTTTGTTTCAGGTTTATTCATGGCTTTACAACCAAAGATCATAGCTTGTGGAAAATCAGTAGCAACATTTGCAATGGCTGTTAGGTTCTTGACAGGCCCAGCAGTTATTGCTGCATGCTCCATAGCTGTTGGTCTTCGTGGAGTTCTTTTGCATGTTGCAATAGTTCAGGTTAACCAACTCAATCTTCAAACCATACCCACTCGGGAAATCTTAGTTAGTTAATTGACAATTTAAGACAATACCATACAATTTTATTATGTTTCCCCATTTAGATTTTCTCAATTAAAAGCTTACCGCAAATAGAATTATCCATTTTTCACAGGCTGCTCTTCCTCAAGGGATTGTTCCTTTTGTATTTGCCAAAGAATACAATGTGCACGCAGACATACTTAGCACTGCGTAAGTAGCTACATTTCTAAAGAAAAACCCATAAATTGATTCATGCATGATGGTAAATAGTGACCAAAAAACCTAACTTGTATTTTGGTGTTGCAATTATTGCAGGGTCATTTTTGGAATGCTGATTGCCTTGCCTATAACAATACTCTACTATATTCTTCTCGGGCTCTAGTTTCTGGCAAAATTGAAGGCAGAAGAAAGCAATATAATAGCTGTATATCCAAGTCAGGCTGAGGTGGATGAGTGAATGATGAAATCTCTTGAACAGAAAATCATATGCATGCATGCATGCCATTGGATTCAGTGTTGAGCAAAGAAAAGAAAGAAAGAAAAAATGATATCATATGATTCTCCGCATCAAGTGACAATTGGGGGTCTTGATATGCCATTTACTTCACTGGCTTTGCTCCATGTTACTGTTACTACGTATGATATTATTAAGTTTTGTGTACTGGCTTAGATAGAAATTAAGTAATAGCTAGAGAGTAGACCTTAGAAGCCAGGGAAGGTTAAAAATTTCCTTTTTTGTTCTTGGGGTGCAAATTTTATGTGTTTTAAATATTTGGTACACCAATATCAATGAAGCCCTTTGCTTAAGTTTGACCCTAAATCCAGGTAATATACTTTGATCTAACTTCATTTGTTTAAGTACATCTCTATTCTTGTTTTTTGGGGTTTGGATCAGCTAGCAAATTGAAGCGATCTAATTGATCTTTGTGTGAAATATCATTGACTTATTATTGAGGTCCTAACATGTGCTGCTGACTATTATATATTTGGGATCAGTGGCCAATAAATATTGAAACATATATATACTGAAAGAAGAGGCGGGGAAGGTGTGACTACTGGCTAAATTTTAAAAAGACAATAAAGGTTTCAAATCTAGAATATATTTCAGTAGTTGAAATTTTTGGACCTAATTTTAGTGTAGTGATATTAGTTTCTTTTTCATTTATGAAAGTTTTGAGATTAGCTGAAGAAAATAAGTTCTTAATTATGTAGTAATAAAAGAACTATAAGATAAATTGGACCATTTCATGTTTACTATTCATTCTTATATCCAAAGATGATATTGCTATACATGTTTCTTTTTTAAGTATTTGGAGGTCTCAAAATGCAGAGTTCATGGGAAAAAGTAATAAAATACTTCTCCCTCAATTTGCTTTCAATCTTCATGATTTAAGAAATTCTCAGAATTTGAATCCAGATCATTGATTCATTCTGCTTGAACTTTTTTTTAGTTTTAATCTATTATTAATGCATATTAACTTGAGATAACAGCATGCATATATTTGAAGAACCATGTACGATCACTATATGAATCAATCTGATTATTTTAACCCAAGGTCTACTAGGAATAATTATGAATTATTCCACCAAGCTCCTACGTACATAGGTAGTACAAAACCCTGCATATCGGATTTGAATTTATGCTATAGCTATAGAGTACATAAAAGCAAGATTGCTGTTGGATTCACTGGTTCTGAAGTTTGCCTTCCTCTAGCTTGAAGCTTGATCATTGGGTGGTAGAGAAGAGGGGGCCTCCCCTTTGGATAATGGTATTGTTTCGTTATGACAATGTTTCAATGCCATTGTTTCACTTTCAATTAGTCAATGACCTTTTAAGCCAAGAATATTTTTCTTATATACTGGCCACGATATTTGTAGAATGAAAATGTCACGGCCAATATATTAGACAAAAACAGTACATGTGTTGGGTGTTTTGGCATCAGATCAAGGTGACCCTGCCAGCACTCATGGACAAACAATAAGCATTGGGATTTAGGTCTAGATTCTATGGAAAACGAACTAAAAAACGGAATATATTGATATACGTTAAGTTGGACTAAGAATATAATAATCTATTGTTATTGGCATTATTTCGCAACTCTTTCTCACGTGGGCAGCCAAGAGAGTGTCTAAATAAATAGAATTAGACGAGCACATGAAGGTGTTCTCAGACATCTCTGCAAAAAACAAACAGGTTTGAACAGCTGCTGTAAACCCTAGAGAAGACACCATGCATCAGTGCAGCTATATCGGTGGTCCACGTGGCTTATCTCTCTGTGTGGTGTGATAATTGTTTTCTAATGAGTTCCAAGTTCCAAGGTTCAGGCTTCAGCAAATCAAATGTCTGGATAGTTTCCAAGAAGACCAAGTCAAACGGAGTTCACTAAAACAATCTCACTATTATATATTCCGTCAAATCATAGTTGCTAGCTTCAACATTTATTGCTTATGATTTTCGTTTCGATTCTGTTTTCATGAGTTGGATTCAATGATTAAAATATCGAGTATCGAGGAAATATCGATACTCTGATAAATAGAAATTTCGACGGAAATATCGAGGAAATATCGATATTGATAAATTTAAAAAAGAAATGGTGGAAATTGAGAGAAAATTATTGAAATTTTAAGTGAAACCTTATGACGTATTTCTTTGTTCCATTATCTATTATATTTGAAAAAAATGGTGAACAACTTTCATTTCATAGTAAATTATAGTAATTTAGAGTACGTATGTTGCCACCAGTAAAATATATGATACCAATTATAATTAGAGATTTAGTAAAGTTGTAGAACTATATAATCAAATACAAATGAATTAATATTACGAAAACGTGACAAAAGTATTTAGGAAATCTTGTAAAGCATTAAACTATTTAGAAATGTTAGAGTCAACAAATTAAAAATACAAAATTGCTTGTAATTATATTTAAGAAGTTTAACTTAATTCTCAAAAAAAGAATTAGTAATATTTTCCATGGAAAACACATTCTAATACAAACAAAAGTGTGTTAGAACTAAAACCAACGGTCAGTCGAGTTGGCTGGGGGCTTGGTGCTTTGCCTGGCCTTATTTTGGAAGGTCACAGGTTCGAAACCTGTGTAATGTCAAGGTTTGTTGGATTTTCTTTGAGGAATATTTTGGAATATTCCCTAAATTTCGACAAAATTTCGGAGAGTCAAAAAAACGAAATTATCGCCGAAATATCGGCGAAAATGTCGATATTTTAGTCCTTGGTTGGATTAGTGCCCTTGAATTTGGGTAGATTAATTCGAGTAATGCAATAGATAAATGTAAGAGGGATGACTCGAACTGCTGTCCTTGTAGAAAGAGAGTTTGCTCTCAACTACTAGATCACAAGCTTTCCTCAGTATATATTGTACAAAATTTATATTTAATACTTCTCCAACATAAAACAATTAATAGCAAACTACATATGCCCCCTTGATAGGATTTCAAAACACAAAAAACTCCACAACATTTGGTTTTGAACATTTAAGGACAAAAGTTTACACTTAAGAACAATATGCTCTCCACTTGTCACATGTCATAAGTTAATTTACTTTTTTACCCTTAACTACTTATTTTGACTTGTAATCCTTTTATAAGGATTAAATCTTACAAATGAGGACAATCTACTCTCCACTTGCCACATGTCATGAGTTAATTTACTTTTTTACCCTTAACTACTCCTTTTGACTTCTAATCTCTTTATATTATTTTTTTTTTCCGAGAAACATAATACTTTTTTCCCCCCTTAACTACTCATTTTGACTTCTAATCCCTTTATATTACATTTTTTTCTTCTTCTGAGAATAATTCCTTTATGTTACTTTTTTTTTCTGAGAATAATCTTTTTTTTTTCTGAGAATAATCTTTTTTTTTTTTCTGAGAATAATTTGTTTATATTACTTTTTTTTTTCTGAGAATAATCCATTTATGTTACTTCGCAAAAGCAAAAAAAAAATTATCTTTCTTCTACACGTTGCTAAGAGAAAGAATCTCAGACCTCACTCTCCTACTACTCTCATCTCATCGCATAATCCTACTATTGCACTCGTCCAATCCTGCTACTGCACTCGCTGCACTCATACTCGTCAAGTTCTGCTACTGCACTTGTACTCATGTCCAGTTCTGCTACTGCACTCATCATCGCCTAATCCTGCTACTGCACTCGCTGCACTCATACTCGTGTTCTGCTACTGCACTCGTCATCGCCTAATCCTACTACTGCACCAGTCCAATCTGCTACTGCACTCATACTCGTCCAGTTCTGCTACTGCACTCGTCATCGCCTAATCCTGCTACTGCACCCGTCCAATCTGCTACTGCACTCGCTGCACTCATACTCGTCCAGTTCTGCTACTGCACTTGTACTCGTGTTCTGCTACTGCACTTGTACTCGTGTTCTGCTACTGCACTTGTCATCGCCTAATCCTGCTACTGCACTCGTCCAATCCCGCTACTGCACTCGCTGCACTCATACTTGTCCAGTTCTGCTACTGCACTTGTACTCTTGTCCTGCTACTGCACTCATCATCGCTTAATCCTGCTACTACATTCGTCCAATCCCGCTACTGCACTCGCTGCACTCATACTCGTCCAATTCTGCTACTGCACTTTTTCCTAAGTGCCGAAGCTTTTCTTCTCACTGGTTTTGTTCGATTATTTCTTGTGTCATCACCATTTTACACCTCCACACAGTAGCCAATTTGAACCATAAACAATGAATATCATATCATTAACATAAACCATAAACTATAAAGTAGCAAATCAATTCAATTTGAACATTAGCAGATCATATCATTGACAGTAGCCGATCATATCAAAGTAAACCACAGAACCTTAGTGATACTAAATTCATGAATCTGCTCCTCATGTATATCAAAGTAAACTATAGAACCTTTGTTACGCCCCAAATCAAATTTTTCATGTTTAGTTGTTATTAAACAAGGAATGACGATTTTCTATACAATTTATTTAAGTTTCGATATTTTAGGGCGCCCTAAAAGTTGACTTTTTGACTGGGTCAAAATTTGAAAATTTTTTCTTCATGAAAGTCGTAGAGGACGTTAAACCAAGCGCGTGCATATTTGGTTCCTAAAAATCGGACTTCGTATGCAAAAGTTATAAGCAAAATACAAATATTACTGTTCATGGTAATTAGTATACATATGAAAAGTTACTGTGGGTAGATTTCTGCCACTTTTCTCTCTCTTCTGCCCCGATCTCTCTCTCTTCCTCTCTCTCCCCCGCGTCGGCCCTCTCCTGTTTTTCCTTGATTTCTCTGGCTTCCGGCAACCAAACGGCGTGCCACCACCCATAAAAGAACTGTCTATTTCTCCTCTACACATTGGTACCCGTGGGTCACGGCGATTTGGCCAGAAAACCATCAATTTTGGGCAAAACCGTCACTGTAGCAGTTGTGTTCTCCTGCGAAATTCTCCATTTTCGAGCCACTTCCAGAAGTGAAACCGGTCCTATTAGGAGCGCCTCGAGTCACTGATCATCTTCCATCAAAGCTTCTAGCTGAAATTTTCACTGTGGAAGGAGAATTTGAAGGATTTCCAAATCGGTGAGTTTGGAAATTGATGAAACTCAGTTTAGAATTTGGGTATTGGACAGTGGCAGTGTCGTAAATTATGATGAAACTCGAGTATTTTAGTCATTTGCCATTAAAATTGGGAATCAGGCTTGATTCATTTGGCTTTTGGGCCTGGGCTCATGTCCTTATTTGTATAAATCTTTTTGCAAGTGGGTTTTCTGTGTTTACATCTTTGGTCATGTGCTACTATGTAATTTTATAAACAATTAATAAAAGAGGCTCACGACAACCACAACCTTCGTCTTTTCTCTTTCCTCTCTGTTCTAGTGTTTTGTTCTTTCTCTCTCTTCTTCCAAAAATTTTCTTCCTCTTTTTTTTTTTTTTCTTGCTGATAGAAGCTTGGCCTGGGCTTTCTCTTCTTCTTCTTCTTTATGGGCTCAACAGCTATAGAAGTCAAAAACAACTATTTGATTGTTTCCAACTTTCCATCAGATTGAATTCGAAAGACTCTCCCTTTCACTTGGTTTCTATCCTCCTTCTCCCTTTCATTCAATTCTTTCCTCCTCCGTCCATTTTTCTCCAGTTCTTTCATCAACCTCTTCTTTCTTCTTTTACATTTCTCTCATTCCATTTCAGTTCTCCATCATCTACAACATCAAGACATCAAATCTACATCATCTCCAATTCTCCATCAATAGATATGAAAAACTCCATCATCACATATGCATCTTATATCACGCCCCGAATTTTGAATAAAGGAATTCAAATCCGAAACGCGAGAACAAACACAAGAAAACACATACAGAAAATTTTTCATTTAAACTAAGCAACAAACGAACTGAACTCACAATGTCAATACCGACTCGTTCTTTAGAGTCACATATTACATTACAATAGTTTACAAATTAAACTGAACGACAATTCAATAAGTAAACACACCCACCACAACTCACTACACAGCGGAAGGCTACAAGTATATGCGCCCTTCTACACCACGTAACGGAAAGTCCACCTCAGCTTCGATAACGATCATTCGATATTCTAACCTGCACAATAACCCCTACACCATAGAATAGTGCACCGGGAATGTAAACAACAAACCCGGTAAGCTTTTCAGCCCGTATGAGTAAACTCAAATAAAGTGACTCACGTCACTCATGCTTATAATCTCTCAATTCGTGAGATGAAATAAAGCAACAATATTTTATTATCACAACAAAACATCAAGTTTCAAACTAATCAATATCATGGTCAATAATTTCAACCCAACTAAAACCCACATGCTCTGACTCTCAATTTATTTTATCTCACTTCCCACAATCTCCAACTATACAAATAACTCCCAATATTTTAAACATTTCACGTCCCCACAATTGATCAGATCACCATTCATTTGCCTCAACGGCACAACCAGGAAAACATACTCATTTCCAATCACTACAGATCACAACCCACAACTATACCCACAATAAGAATTAAGCAAAATCAGTAATCCCTGCATAGAAATTTAGTTCAGGAGATCACATAAAAACAAACAAAAGAAATCATATAAATCCCTGCATAGATTTTAGTTCAGGAATTTACATTAAAACAAACAATACATAAAGCAGTAATCCCTGCATATAACTTAGTTCAGGAGATTACAATAAAGCAAACAATACAAAAGGCAGTAATCCCTGCATATAACTTAGTTCAGGAGATTACAATAAATCAAACAATTCAAAAGACAGTAATCCCTGCATATAACTTAGTTCAGGAGATTACTTAAAATTCAACAATTAGAAGGAAAAGGAAATCAATGAAGATGTCCAACAACTCACACTAAAGTCAATGATCACCCATCAACTCCAAACTAAAGTCGATAGTCGATGTTCACCCATCGACTCAGACTAAAGTAGATGATCACACATCAACTCCAAATACTCTTTTAATACAATTACATCAATCTCAAACATGATGAATTGTATACCGCTAGACTCGTACAATTACATCAATCTCAAACATGATGAATTGTATACCGCTACACTCATACAATTACATCAATCTCAAACATGATGAATTGTATACCGCTAGACTCATACAATTACATCAATCTCAAACATGATGAATTGTCGCCACTTTGGTCACCACTTTGGTACTACTGTATAAACTATCGCCACTTTGGTCACCACTTTGGTACAACAATATGATTAATCACACTCTCAAACACAACTTCACCAATGTCACACCATCCAATATATATATTCCACGTAAATATATATATACGTAGTCATTCACGCAGGAATGACCACTAATACCAACTATAGTTTTATAAATTATTACTCTCAAAAATCATTTTATATCAAAACATTGTTTTAACTTACCCATGAACCGTTGTAGATCAAGTTCATATATTTTAAAACAAATAATTTGTTTCGAAAATGATTTAACAATTAAAGAAGTAATTCCCAGTAATAAATAAATCCGTTCGTAAATGCACCACGTGAGATTTACTCACCTCTAACTCCAGCTGCGTCTTCACATAAATACCAAGACAAGCACAAAATCATCCAAACTCCGCTCACGCAATTCCGTCAATCACCTAATCACATCAAGGTCGCACTCAATACCACACAAAACACACAATTCACAAAACACAATTATACGACGATCCACAGTCGGATCCTCATCCGAGACCATCCAACGTCTTCGGAACACATCAATGATCACTATATCAAAACTACAAGTCGATCGGACAGCCGAATCCTCACGGATAGAAAACCGATCGAACCGAAAAACCCTAAAACTTGGAAAATTCATAACATGCTCATACGATTTCCAAAAATTACAAACTATATATCGAAATGCTCGTATCGACGAGTAGATCGCAATGAGGAGAACAAACTGCCCCAGAGGTGACCGGAAGCCGCCCGAAACCACCACCACAGTGGCGGCACCGCCACCAAACCAAAGTCAAAATTTGACAAAACTTCCAACATCAAAGTTCTTCATCTCAACTCCAATTAAAACATTCATAACTAGCAAAAAGTCAGAATCAAAGCCATTTGGCCGGAATTTACCTCGCAATTTCAGAAAACCAATGAACCCTAGATTCCCAATCTTCCAAACTCGACCTCCACACTTTGAATCGTTGCAAGCCGCTTGGAGGGAAGCATCAACGTCCAATGGGCTAGAAAAGCCCTCAAAGAACTAGAGCTATAGGGGCCGGAGGAGGAAGAACCCACGGAGGCGATTTCAACATCGGCAGCTCCACTTCTCGGCCTTGTACCGCCGTGTACGGTGCTTCCCACGACGAATAACCACCACATACGTGTAGAGGGGACTGAAGAGAGCAAGATTCCCTTTGGAATCGCGCCGATTGGTGACCGGACGGTGAAGATATCGGCCGGCGAAGTGGGAGGGGCGAAACCGGGTCGGGAGAGAGGAGAGAGAAAACTTTCCCAAAATGGAAAGTCAGATTTTTCTGATATTATTCCGGAAAAATCCCATATATATATACTAAAATGGAAAGTTTTTCCGACGGCCATAACTTCTTCATACGAACTCCGATATCCGCGTTTCACATGTCCACGAACTCGTATCGACGCGCTCTACGACTTTCGTGAAGGAAGTTCTCACAGAATCTAAACTTATAAAAAGTCCAACTTCGTAACCCCCCTAAAACGTGCACTTCGAATAATTATTCGTTCAAAAATAATTCCACTCCACCCTCGAACCACGAAATCGTACAAATGAACACCTTATTAATCCCAGGAAACATTTAGGAATTAATAACAAATTTCCGAGGTCTTACATCTTAATCATTGGATATGCTGATTTCCTTCAATTTCTCGCTGACATCGTTAATACCGAAATTCAAGCCGAATCGTGCAGATATCTCGGTATACTGATCTATTGGTAATTGACGGCGGTGGTACGGTAACGGTTATAAATTCTGGAATACTTACCAACGTCGGTCGGTAGCCAGTTGAATGATTTTGGGGCCGGTATTCAACTGAATCCAACCCTATAATTCGGTACCTTTATAATTACCAATTTGACTGAAAAATTGGACAAACGATGTAGTTATAATTTTTCGGACTTAGATAGCTTACATAAGGAACTGTCAAAGCACCAACAAGAGAACCATCATCTCTTCTTGCTACCACACATGTGCCAAGAAGTCTATTTGAGATTTATTTGCTCTATCAATGTTCAACTATGTTGTGCATATCAGTAATTTACACTCCATGAGGACCCACATCATCATCTTATAAAACATTGGGCCCATTACACTAAAAACCACTTAAGTTCCTTAACCTTTGTGGATTTTGCAACATGAAAAAATAGGAGTTTAATGGGACATCAATTTAGCAATACATTAAGTAGATTTAATTAGAAATAAAGGTACACTAATTTGATACATAGGTAGTGTAGGCACATACTAATCTACCAATATATAGAGCCACTCTATCTTTCAATTATCGATACATTGATATACCATAGACTGACCACATGAAGACATAACTCAAGAAAATCTCTTTTTCCATTAATTGATATACGAATAACAACTCACTACATGCTCTTTAGACTAGTCTGTATTGTAAATATAAAATAACAACAGCCTTTTTATACTTACGGTTGTATATAATAATAATTAACTAAATATAACAAAAAATGAATTGCACCTCTTTTTTTTTAGTAAAATGAGGTCAGTCTTTTATTGAAATTGAAATATTACAACGATACGATGAAAAAATACATCAACAACGAAAATAAACAATACGATCGGAAAAGATGCAAAAGTTGCATCTAAAATACAAGAAAATATTAATAAAGCAATAGCAACAATGTCGAAACGCATAGCTAATTTTACACTACGGATTGCAGCTGTGTAGTGAATTGAGTAGTCGGTGGTTTGACTACCCATGCAAATCTGTTGCACAAACTGATAAAAGTCAATTCGGTGCAGAACTGAGGGCAATCTTCCACCTAAAGATCGAAGCCGGCCAAGGTTGTTAGAACATGGCCGTGTTGGCAGACCATGCATCTTTCACGAACAGATACCAAAGACTTGGGTCCCGAATCCAATACTAGTAGCGCCTAGGGGTCCCAAGCCATTCTAGCAAATAACAAGCAACCCAACAAAAATAGCGGGTCGCAGTCCAAGCCCAAAACCCACCTGGATCCCAGATTCGAATCCAATGGCAAAGCCCACCCAGATCCCATATCTGGATCCGTCTGCTCAGTCCGTGCCAGAATCGGAGCTTGATGGCAACCAGTTCATCTCGGCTTGCACTCTTGCCGCTTACTACGCACCACCTGGCCACCATACAGCTTATCATCCCATATCGCTGATCCAGGAAAGTCGATGGCCTGAAACAAGCACCACCATCCATACTGCGACGGCGTCGGAGATCATCAATTCCTCCGAGAAAGTCACACAGCACGAACCCACAATCTGGCAGCAACAGTGATGGATCCTGACGAGCCGGTCAGAAAAGACAACCTTCTCCATGATCGATCATTTGCCAACCAAATTATCCCCTGTCTCGTCGGCAAGCCTGCACCAAAACAACCTCCATCGTTTAAGAGCAGCATCCTCTTGAAACTCAAACACAACACTAACCTATCACCGTCAAAAATGATGAGGGCAAATAGAAAGAGGCCGAAGCTCGAAGGAATCTCCATGAATGGAGGAGGTATATGACGACGGAATTGCACATCTTTTAGATGGGAGCGAAAACTTGTAATTAACAATTAAAAGTGCTTTAAATTAATAAAAATTTATCATGAAGCATTTCGTATACTTACTAATAGGAGTAGTGTTCACCAAGTGAAGAAAACTACAATGCAAGTAGATCTAAATTCAACAATAAAAAACAAAATAACTCAAACTTAACATTAATTTTTTCCACCATTGGATATAAATCCAATTGTGGTTGAAAATATAATTTGTTTAGACAGTTATTAACCACGTAAACACTTGACAAGAGCTTCATACAAAAACTCTACTAAATTTGGTATTTGAACGTCACTTCATTCTTTTCTACATCAAACTATACCTATTTCCCTTATTTTTATTTTGCATTTTAGATTTTACACCTCTTATTCTATCCCCCTCCACCATCTACCATCCATCTTCATCTTCACATTAACCAGCTCCAACTATGTGACTTATGAACTCCGGTGATGCCAATCGATTAATTACTACAAAGTGAAAGGGTCCAACCATAGATCAACAATTCAACTTTACTTGACTATCACTTGATCAAATTCATATTCAAAGATATAACTTTCAAAAAATGAAGATTAGAGATCAACAAGCTGTAATAATAGAAGCTTAAACCCTAACCCATTAAAAATTAAAAAACAACATAAAAATGAAATACCTCAGATGATATAATAACTTGTATTGGAAAAATGAGGTTTATAACCATGTCTAAACCCCCTACACTAGTAGAACCATGAGTTTGATAATTATCTCTAAACTAGTGTGTATTACCTACCTATATCCGATCAATTTATATGCCAATTAATATATGAAGAATATTACATAAATAATACTCAAAGAACTAACACTAAGTTAACAAATAAATAAGAACATCAAATTGAATTGGAACGACATATAATGAATTGGAAATCACTGAGTTATTTGGTTGATGGAGGCTTGCAGTAGCAATCTTACACTATAGGTGGCAAACGGGCCAGCCCAGCCCACTTCATCGGGCTTCGAGCCGTGTTCAGGCCGGCCCGAGTAGTTTCATTTCTTAACAGGCTCGGGCCAGTCCATATACTTAAACATTAGGCCCGGCCCGGCCCACGGCCCAATCCCACAACGTGCTAGGCCGATAGGCGAGTCGTGCTCTACTCGTTTCCTGTCGAAAATTAAAACTAGTCTAGGCCAATATTATAAATATAAGTTGCAACTCATGTACCACCGGTTCTACTCTTAAAGTCTCGAGTCTTAACTATACACAATCCGGCCAATCACAAACCAAAACTAATTTCTACACTCTATTGATCATTTTTTTTTTGTAAACAAAATAAATAAATAAGTAGGGGTGGACACTTTGTACCGAAAATGCGGTTACTGACCCGAACCGCACCGAAAAAGCGGTTCGGTAACCGCACCGAACTAAAATGGTGTCGTTTCATGGTCACACCGCACTGAACCGCTTTTATGCGGTTCGGTTGCGGTTTCGGGTCATAAACCGCCCGATTTAAACCGACCCGCACCGAATTTGTTTTAATTACATTTTATTTATTTATTATTTCTCTGTTGATGGAAATGTTGGTTTTTAATATATAAGAAATCCATTTTTGTTTAGGTTTTTAGTTTGTAATAAGTTGCTATGTTTGCTTGATTATTGATATATATATAAGTTGCTATGTTAAGTGTTCAAATATGGTCTTTCTGCAAGTTGCTTGATATTTGGGTGACATTTGCCTATTTGTGTGGACTCTAAATGCATTCAAAATTTATTTATGCCTTATTGAAACTGTTAGGTAAATATAAGCATGATTTTGGCCCTCTCTTTCTAGTTGAAATTAATAAATCGGTCCAAACCGAAACCGACCCACACCGCACCGAAAAATGGTGTAACCGAAATAATCGGTTCATCCCTTTTGTAATGCGGTTGCGGTTTGATATATAGGCCAACCGAAAAAAGCGGTTTGGTTGCGGTTTGGGCCTTAAACCGATCCGAACCGCACCGCGCCCACCCCTATAAATAAGTGACAAATGCTCATTGTTTACAAACAGTCGACTTTGTTATTGTTTACAAAGTAATAAACTTTCAGCAAAATTATCTAAAGGGGAATCCAAATTCATACTCAAATATATATTATCTTTATATTTAAGTTTATTGTTTACACTCAAATATAAGTTTATTTTTTATAAATATATATTATCTTTATATTATAAAGGAAAAAATTTAGGCAAAGTAGCCAATTTAGCCCCTAACTTTTCTCATGGGTGTTGATATACCCCCTGATATTTCAGTTTTGATTTTTTACACTCTCACTTTTCTAAATATGAGACTACACAAAACCCATCAGCAAGATTAAATTTTTATTCGGAATATTAATGGATCAATCCCAGAATATGAACTCTAATATAGCAAAAGCAACCAAAAAGCAGATAACAAGAATAGATAATAATCTTGGTGGATCCAATTGGTTGGGAAGATAGCAATGACAAATTGTCTTGTGTGTGGCGGAATTTGTCAATTTGGGTTTGAATTATGAACCCACGTAAATTGGATAATAGAAATCAAATATAGAAGTGATTAGAGCTGTCTCTGAGCTAGAGTTAAACCTCACGTCTTAATTTTTTTTTTTTTTTTTGTGTGACAATTGGAAAGACAAAAACACCCAACACGTGAGGTTATGTTAACGGAGAAATTGGATGGAAAGTCTAAAAATTAACAGTATGGTGTAAATCAGCAAAATTTAGAAAAGTGGGGTGTAAATAATCAAAATTGAAATGTCAGGGGATAAACTGACACCTACGGGAAAAGTCAGGGGGTAATTTCACTATTTTGCCAAAAATTTATATTATAGAAACGGGCAGGTTTGCAGACCGCAATATGTCGTGCTCAGGCTGTGCCGGGCCAATGGGCTCATTTTCCTCAGCCCAGTCCAACCCTTTTGAATAACATGCTCAGGATGTGCCGGGCCGCTATTAAATGTGCCGTGCTCGTGCTGTGCTGGGGCCTAATGGCCTCTTTGCCACCTTTATCTTACACTTATGCACTAGTTCTTCAACATCTATCTTGCAAGAAACAACTATGGATTGGACACAGACTTGAACCTTAGCAAAATTGATGTGTCTCTTATGAAAGAAAAAGAAGAGATGGAAGATAGATGGAATTGAAGTGATTTTTCTACTAGCCTCTGGGCATACATATATAAAGATTATATTGTTTGCAACTGTTTGAGTCTAATTGCAACTCCTTATTATCTGAAAACTCAAATTGTCAAAACAAAAAATATATTTTTTCGTTTTCCCTCTTGTTAGTGCAATGTTTATTTGATTGGCATTTCCTAAACATAACAACCAAGAGTCATGTTTTCATGTAATAGCTTTCTACTCTTGGATCCTTAGAAGAATGGAATGCTTCAAGCTTCATGCACAACTCTCATCAATCAGGTATGTCTTGCATACATGTGCATGCTTGTAAAGTGGTTAGGATTGAACTTGCCTTTAAATCCTATTATAGGATGCGATCCTCTTTTCAATCCTAATGTACTGATATGCGAATTTTTGGAAGGTTTTATCCAAAGCATTCAAACTTTCTTAAATTGGTTTATGGGCTTTTCCTTTCAAATGTCTGATTTTAATCCGTGGATAAAAACCTCTTTTGAAAAGCCTTTCCGTAGTAGAAACCCTAGAAGACCCTAGTTCATTCATATATATATTGTGTGTGTGTGTGTGTGTGTTTTCACGTTGTTAGAGTGTACCAAAACAGAAAACATATATCTGCTACGTTTATAAAGAGCTTTCTGATCTTTCATCCTCAGAAAGTATTGAGCCAATATTGTTGTTGAGAATTCTTC
Source organism: Rosa rugosa (assembly GCF_958449725.1). Taxonomy (NCBI): domain Eukaryota; kingdom Viridiplantae; phylum Streptophyta; class Magnoliopsida; order Rosales; family Rosaceae; genus Rosa; species Rosa rugosa. The sequence continues at coordinate 43,925,551 of NC_084824.1, read as the reverse complement.
ATGAGTTGTTCCTTGTTTAGCTCTTGAAGGATTATCAAATCCTAAGCTTTTTTTGTAAAAAAAGTTTTCTGGTTTTATGCTTCATGTGTGTTGGTAGTTCTTGCATGATTTGTGCCTTGAGGTGATTGACAACCGACGTGAGAGTTGTGCTATCTCAAGATTTACAAAGAAGAACAAGTTCGCTAATCTGAAAGTAGCAAAGACGAGAAGACACCGCTGCCCACTAGATTGGTTCTAGTAGATGAGTTGTGTAAGATCTTTATGTACTTTCCTATTCATATAGTGGATTGTTCACCGGCATAGTGCCCGCAGTTGTTTACCTCTTTGGAGAGTTTTACTGCGTCAACAGATCTTGTGTTATGTGTGATGATTTTACTTTGGATGGTTTGGCGAATTGAATAAATCATAACATCATCAAATATCTGCAATTTCGATTAGGATTCAAGTTATACTGCAATCTTGTATTAGGATGCGAACAGGCCTGCACTCCTAAGACTAATCCCTAAAGTTGTTGACATACTGATCAGTTTCTTTAGTTGTGAGAAATACATATACATTCTGTAATTTCACCTCTAAGGTTCATTTTTGACAGATTAATGTATTTATTTATATATCAATATTGGCCAAGAGGCCAGCTTCTATGAAAGCACCCACTTTTCTAGCCAATTTTCATCTACTATGTGTTATAAATTTGCTCTTATAAACATATGCAACTTGGATTATATTTGCGATTGATTCCCACAAATTCTAAAGATATAAAGGAATAACTTAGTACAAGATGATTTGGTGCTAAAATCGCAACTCCCGCGCAATAAGAGCACAATCATCAAAGAATTTGAAAAATATTTAAACCTGAAATTATCGTACCTTGGAGATCTTGAGCTGAGTTACAAAAGTTAATTGCCAAACCAAAAATAATATTGGAAAAACCTTGAGCTAACTAAAACAATCTTGCTATTATATATCCCATCAAATCAAAGTTGCTAGCTTTGACACTTATTGCTTATGACTTTCGTTTCAATTCTATTTTCATGAGTTAGATTAGTGCCCTTGGATTTGGGTAGATTCATTCGAGTAATGCCAAGAATAGTATTTCTTGACCACATCATATAGCATATCTTTGTAGGATGAAATAAAATTACAGCAAAGATAATAGTATATCTATATATAATATAGTCGGGTCCGGATCAAGGGACACATAAATTTACACAATTTTTGACACTTCTTATAGACCATTGGATTTTAAATCTTTTAATGGCTAAGATTAATTGTGTGAATGCTGTCAGCATATCAGAAAATGACAGGGCATATGACGTGGCATCAATTTAATTTCACAATAACGAAATTGGATTATATTAACCTTTCAGAAAAAAAAAAAAAAAGATTAGATTGAATTTTTTTTTTAAAGAAAAAAAATGCAATTAGATGATTATCTCCCAGAAAAAAAAACATAAACAATAAACAAAGAACCCTAGCTCTTGTACAATGGCGACCAGTGGGCTTTGAGGAGGAAAATGTCGTCTCTCAGGTAGCTTCCTGATGTTCTTAGCAGCTCTTCAGAACCCTTTGCCACCACCCCTTTCATGATTATGGTCTTGTGAGTCCCTGCTATCATTTCTTCATAATTGGTGTTCTTGTTCATAAACAAACACCTTCATCTGGGCGTTCTTGTTCATGTTTTTTTTTTTTCTGGGAGATAATCATCTAATTTTCTACAAGAGCTAGGGTTCTTTGTTTATTGTTTATGTTTTTTTTTCTGCGAGATAATCATCTAATTGCATTTTTTTTCTTTAAAAAAAAATTCAATCTAATCTATTTTTTTTTTTCTGAAAGGTTAATCTAATCCAATTTCGTTATTGTGAAATTAAATTGATGCCACGTCATATGCCCTGTCATTTTCTGATATGTTGACATCATTCACACAATTAATCTTAGCCATTAAAAGATTTAAAATCCAATGGTCTATAAGAAGTGTCAAAAATTGTGTAAATTTATGTGTCCCTTGATCCAGACCCAATATAGTCATATAATGTCTATTTACTATGAGATTCTTTTCTTTATGTAATTTAATGAATTTCTTATGATATTCATTTTCAATTACATTTCAACAAATCGACCTTTTAGTTGTTAAGCCTCCATGAGTCAATTATCTTTATAAATTTTCTGCCAAATTGAAAGTTGAAAGGTATTCATAATATTGATTTACTATTATGAAATCCGCTTTGGGATTGATTTGCTCTATCAAAATTCAACCTACAGAGCCAGATTTTGATTATTGCCATTGTTGCACATCAGTAACTCACACTCCATGAGGACCCACATCCTCCTCTTATAAAACAATGTGCCTATTACCAAGCCACCACCGAAAACCACTTAATCTCCTTATCCTCTGCAAATTTTGCAACATGAAGAAATAGGAGTTCAACAATACATCAAATTAGCGATACATTAAGTAAATTTAGTTAGAGCCAAAGATAGAATAATTTGATATAGAGGTAGGGTAGCCGCATACTAATCTACCAATACATAGAGTCACTTTAACCCTCAATTGAACCGGTCTACTTGATGTATCTATACATTGATATACCATAGACGAACCCCATGATGAAATAACTCAAAGAATCTCTCATTCCATTGATCTACGAACAACAACTCACTATTTCCTATTTAGACTAGTACGTATTGTAAATATAAAATAACAACACTCTTTTTACACTTACGGTATAATAACAACTAACTACATATAACAAACAATAAATTACACCTCTTCTTAATTGGGAGAGAAAATTGTAATTAACAATAAAAATTGCTTTAAATAAAAATTTATCCAAAAGCATTTCGTAGACTTACTAGTAGGAGTATTGTTCACCAAGTGAAGAATACTACACTACATGTATATCTCAATTCAATGGTGGAAAACAAAATAACTTAATATTAATTCTCCCACCACTGGATATAAATTCAATGGTGATTGAGCATAATATAATTTTCTTAGAAAGTTACTAACCATGTACGTAAACCCTTAATAAGAGCTTCATTTTTTTTTGAAATAAATGGTCGATATCATTAGATGACCAGCCAACAAGCCAGAGTCTAACATACACTTAAAGACAGAAAAATAGCGAGATAACAACCACGCTCCTATCTAAGCAATGTAAACTCATTACAAGTCAATTTTGAGCCCGCTTTGTAAGCGAACTCATAGACAAAGAACAACCCAGTGTCTTCTAGGGCAAAATCATTGACTAGCATCCCCATTAGCCAGGCGCGCAATTGCGGTACCAACAGAGAAGGCACTTCCTAGCAAACAAATAGGAGCAATTCCTTATCCATAAGCCGCTTGAAAATGAACACCAATCTTATTCCAGATAATTACCAACTCCCGTAGCAGTCTTGATCTGAAACGATTGGTCCTGTAACCAAATGCAAAACCAACAGAACCTGCCACACCATCAGACCAAACCAAATCAGGCCCAAAAGAGAAGGGAAAGAGAAAGGGTGAGCCCAGCTAGGCAGCAGCCCAACCCGACAGGGCCCACAGCCCACCACCCCCTCCTTCCCATCTACCTTCAAGATGATCCGATCGGAGCCCGAGGGCAGCACTCCGTCCATTCTTCCAGTGGCCGGCCGCGAAGCTCCACCATCGCCTCAAGGGAGGAGACCTGGATCTACAGAGAAAGATCAAACGCCGGACAAACGATCACGATCAGACTGCCGCCAAGGCACAGACCGTCGTCCTTCTCATAAGCTGCAAACGCCGGCGAAGTTGCACCCAACGTTGCAGATCCCGACCCGATCCGCTGAACCGCGCAAGCTAGAACCACACCCTCAACCACCACAGCCAATAATCGCCACGATCGGAGCCTGTGGACACCTGAAACGAGAACACAGCGCTGTCGCTTGAGACACCTGCAGATGCTCCGCCTCTTCGAGCCCACGTCGTCCCGCCTTTGCCTGGTCTGGGGAGCGCAAACTTACCGCCACCACACACGAAACCTAGGTTTCGTTTCTTGAGGTCGCTTCGTATTCCACGAAGGCCTCCGCTTGATAGAATATGAATATTTGGTGTAAGATTTTTAATAATAAGAGCTTCATAGATAAGCACTACCAAATTTGGTATTTGAACATCACTTCATTCTTTTCTTCATCAAACTACCTATTTCCGTTATTTTTATTTTACATTTTACACCTCTCATTCTATCCCCCTCCATCACATGACTATCATATGAAATTTGATCAAATCCATGTTCAAAGATCTTTAGTATTAAATAACTTTAATGAAGATTAGAGATTTCAACAAGCTGTAATAAAAGCTTAAACTCTAACCATTTAAATTTAAAACGCAACATAAAAATGAAATATCTCTTATGATGTACTAACTTGTATTGGAAAAATAACTGCAGCAAGTGGTTCAGTGGATGCACCGGGTCCCACCATGGGAACGTTCAAAATGTAGAACCCCCACATCCTGCGTTTGCCCACGTCCAGTTATTTACTGAAATATAAGCGTGGCCATGGGAGGGGCTACAATGCCCTGTTGGCTGTCCGAACCCTCAGCGGATTAATCTCTGAGCCTAGAAACCATGAGTTTGATAATTATATCTAAACCAATGTGTATTACCTACACTATATCCGATCAACTTATATGCCAAATAATATATGAAGAATATTTCATAAATAATACTCAAAGAACTAACAGTAATTCGACAAATAAATAAGAATACAAAATTGAATTGGAACAAAACTAATGAATTGGAAATCACTGAGTTGTTTGGATGATAGAGGCTTGGCTGGCTTGCATTAGCAATCTTGCACTTATGCACTAGTTCTTCAACTTCTATCTTGCAATATACAACTACCGATTGGACACATACTAGAACCCTAGCTAACTGGATGTTTCTCTTATGAAAAAAAAAAAGAAAAAAAGATGGAATTGTAGTGATTTTCATGTTGGCTTCTGGCCATACTTATATAAAGATCGTTTACGACTGTTTAAGTGCAATTGCAACTCCTTATTACCTGAAAACTCAAACTGTCAAAATGAAAAAATGTATTTCCATTTTTCCTCCAATGCTCATCTTTTGACGAATTAATATATTTATTTATATATCAATACTGTCCAAGAGGTGAGCTTCTACGAAAGCGCTCACTCTTCTAGCAAACTTCCATTTACTATGTGTTATAAGTTTGCACTAATAAACATATGTGACTTGGATTATATTTGCGATTGATTCTCAGAAGTTCTAAAGATATAAAGGAACAACATGGTACAAACAATATGTGGTTCACGATTTTGATTGTAGAGGAACAATTAAACGTCCATTATTTCAGCACAAACACCTGTTTGTGTTCCTTCCTCCAACTCCAAATACAAACACAATAAATTTGCCAAAAAAGAACCATCACAAACGGCTACCGTCATACTGCCAACCAAGCCGGAGATCCGGGACGGAGGAGAGAACAAATGTGGTGCCTTTTTTTTTTCTTTCATTTTGTTATAAGGGAGGATCATCATATTTTACAAATAGGAGAGGTCTGAAATAGAACCCATATTAGAACAACCCCTCTTTACAAAATGCCAGAAAGAGATACTCAAACCACAAGTCTTTTGAAAGCTATAAATCAAATGCATTGAGCCCAATTACGTAGCAGCCAAAGCCCAAATCTTTCATGCTATTGATGAAAAAATAATAAGTTCAGCTAGCTTGCCAACAGACAAGTGGTCTTTTTTTCTTTTTTTTTTGACAAATGAGTGGTCTTGAATTACAAGAATGCAATTGCATCCCAGGAAAAAGTCCAAAAGTGCGGTCTGGCGTTCAAATACTAATGCACAGCTTTGTTTCAGATTTGGGTTGACCAACTCAAACAAACTCACAGAAGGTTAGAGAACAAGAGATTAAAAAAAAAAAATGACTACGGCTAGAAGTGTGTGACCGTGAGAGCAATCAAATCTCTGACCAAAAATGCTGAAATGATAAGCATGATCAAGTTGTATCCAGAAAAGAGATCTCTAACCCCCAATTCATTAAATATATATACAATGTTCAGTTTGCACCCAAGATAGTACTGAAGAACCCAGCAGAATCTACAAAAAGGTGTCCTGTAGCAGGTAAGTCATATAATAGTCCATCAGACTAACAACCTAACACCAAATGCGGTTTAACTTTGAAATCAGAATTGAATAATTTTAGTCTAACAGTAAACAACTGAAACAATGCCCGAGTTAGTGATGAGTTAGAGCTTCACATGTACCTAACCTGATGAATTGTGTTAGACAGATTCGGCCCCGTAATTTCCATCATGGTTGCCATTTTCTTTACTCAGTTTAGATTTTGGTAATGTAGAGACTTGTCGTGGGGATGTTCTGCTTGATTGCTGCCTCAAATTTAGGTAAGTGTAAATGGACATTCCGGCAATTGCTGTGAAGGCCCCACAAATACTGGTCTTGCCTGGATTGGAACTAAACAGGTAGTAGTTTCCAAGAAGAATGACACATGTTTTGAATTGACCAAGAACAACATGTGTAACAGCAGATGTAGCCCTGTCATTTAACAGAAAGATAAAAAATGAGGATGAGAACCAAAACAACCAGCTAAAACAAAATTTAGTGTGCATAGCTAGTGTGCATAGCTCAGAAAGTAAAATAAATAGTGATGAATGAAAATATAATTGTCCCTAATATACACTATACAAAATGCAGGAAATGAATCCATTATCTGATCTTACAAGACTATAGTTGAAGTACTTATCATGAGAAAGGGAGTTTCTATTATTTATCATAATGGTCATCTGTAAAACTTGGCCTGGTGTCTTTTTGGTCAGTTGTCTACGGTCTACCTGCAGGTAATTCTAGATATTGGGGCAATATGTTGCTCAGTCTAGCAAGTGTTGTTCAATCCTCCCACATAGTCGTAAGTTATTGGTTATGGCCTACCATGGATACAACTAACCTCCTTCAGTCATTGCCTCCTATCAGCTATAGTCTAGAATTGTTAATGACGTTCTGAGTCCACAGCTATAATGTTGCTAACGAGATTCTATCTTGGCTTGTTTGAGAGCCATTACGTGCCAGGTGAACAAAAATTCAAGTGAAAAGAAATTGATCCATGATGTAATGAATCACTAACGCAATGCGGATGATAATACACAATGAAACAGTAAATTATTTGACAACGCGATTAGTGCAAATGATAAAAGCTATGCAAGAATAAAACGAAATACCCACTAGTTATCAAGAACTCTTCACTATTACATATTTACATTTGAAAAACTGTTATTGTTCTGGAAGATTTTCTGCGATAAATAGGTTGTAAGAAAATGTAGAATTAAGTGTCCAAGTAAAATGCAATGGTGAAGATACACCTCAAAACAATTTAGATTTCTCTCATCAATTCGGAAGGTAACCAATTCTCATATCCAGTAGAAGATTTGCCAGTAATTATCTATCTCTCCAACAAAGAAGTAAAGACACAGATAGAGGTTAAATGGATGTGAAAGGCAGGAACTGTTGAATTGAAGAGCTAGACACTTTATACATAGACATTATGTATCCTTAAAAATAGACCATTGTCCTAGCCATTATATATAGACATCATGTATCCTTAAAAACAGACCTGTTTCCTAGCCATAATATGATATATGGAAACTTCAGATGGAAAGTAGATAAAATGCTTCAAAGAACCTCAGCGATCCATATAGTCCATATCTAATCTAACAGCTAAGCTAAAAGATCATTACTAACGCTGAATCTATGACATATGTAAGTTCAATTATAATATTGTACCCCATAGACAACTTTGTTCATTTTTTACAACTGAAACTTCACATGTTTGGCTACTTGGGTATAACATAAACCAGACACCAGCGAGGCAAAGATTTTTATAATTCGAAACAGAACCGCGCAGGTCATTATGTAGTGGCCACAGAGAAGAAACAGATATTATATGGGGACCTATATAGAACATACATACCCAAGAGCTAGAGCACCAGACCACTGAAGTAAGAAGCCGAGAATAGCTGACATGAGAATTGCCGAGGTGTTATTAAAACTCCAATTAAAGGAGAGAGCACCAGGTGGATCCAACCAGGGTATCAGTGCGACCAGAAAAAATAAAGTAACTGGTGTTGTCTTCCACATTAACCTGTTCAATGAGTTGCATTTTGGTTAAGAAGCAAATGGAGATTCTTTCATGTAGATGTCAAAATAAAGGACATTCCAATAAAAATTCAAGAATTACAAATGCAGCATAACTTACGCCAACGCTGTCCAGTTCTCCTGCTGTTGCAGACTAGACCAAAGAATCTTGTTAATTGCACTAGGTATTATCCATGCTAATGCTATACAAGCACCAAAGAGATGGAATTGCAGATCCGTTACAGTAGCCACAGCAACACCAAAAGATACTACTGCAAGTGTTAGGACCTGAAAGATTTCATATTATGGAGTTAGGACAGAAATGAGAACTTGTTACATTTTGCTTGGCTGTAACAATGATTGAAAAATAAAGTAATAAATGTTGGAGCAGAATTCGGAAAGAAAGAGGTTAATCAATTCAAGGTACCCAGACTGATACAAGCATCCTAAATACAAAAGTATCATAGACCAAAAGAATAGTAACAGCAGTTCAAGAGATGTAAACCAGAAAAGTAGCATGGCAGCACTTCAGAGAGAGAAAGAAGGCAGGATTAGGTGATTCATTTGGATATGTAAAATGTCCAGGATGTCTCCACATATTTGAAGTAAAATTTTAATATTGTACACATGGCTGAAATGGTGCCGGACGCATAAAACTCATGGTGGACAAATCAACTCCAAAATATTCTATTGATGTCTCTATATATATTATAAAAATTTTATGTTTTATTTATGATTGGTATGCAGTCACCAATGCCAGGTTTTACAATTAAATACAATTTTCCATATAGCAGCTTATTTTTTCCCTGTTGTAATATATATTTGCCCGAATAAATTTGTTGGTACAATGCAGACCACAGGGAATATAAGGTTCACATACTCCTGATTTCTTCGTCCATCAAAAGAAGATGAAAATAATGAGGATAGCGAAAACAATATAGTATCCGCTTTTCCCCAAACACGCAAAGCTATACATCAATCACCTTTGTTTTCTTTTTTGTGACGAGTAAAACCAGACATGGATCATCCCAAATTTTTTGGTCTGCTACAGTTTACTTGCATAATTGATACTCAAGACACCCAAGAGAAAACTGTTACCTTGGAAAAAGACACTCTCTTATTGTAGAGTAAAAATTCTGCGAGAACAATGGATGGGGTAACCGCAATCTTAGACATCTGATAAAAACCCACACTGAAGAAAGAGATATTAAATTCAATGTTCAAAAACTATATTAATTAGGAAAAAAGTTATGAAATATCTCACCTATTGTACTTTAAGCTAACATTAGCAAGGCCGGTGGATAGAGCCATAACAAAGCCAAGAGTAAATAACGTAGATAAGCGAGCCGATTTTGAGGGAGATGCAGGGAGGATAGACAGAGATTTCAGAATGGCCATCAACAACCAGCTTACAACGTAGTGGATAAAAGTGAGAAATATAGGAAACTGGAACCCAACAACTTTGAGCACCTGAAGAAAACAAAGGAAGTTACCAACTGAACTGCTGTAACTTTAAGATCCAATCAGGCAATTTACAGATCGATTCAACATGGTAGAAAATTTAGCATACGAACCAATTTGTTCATGAAAATTATACCAACAGCAACTATAAAATTGAATGTAAGAGCAGTTGCAGGGCCACATAGTTGTTGCTGTTGACGCTTTGCACCTTCAGGTGAGCGAAACACATTGAATAGAGAAGACCGCAAGTCTTCGAGAGCTTTTCCTGAGTTAATGAACAATAAAGTTGGACGAGAAGAATTATATCATTGTCTAACATAATACAGATCCATGACTACTGTCATACTCTGAATGGTTTGCTTATTGTATGATTAATTTTGCTTTCAAACAATCACTTAAATCACAGACAGTGAGGAACCAAGAGTAGTCTAACCTCTAAAGTCAAAACACAAAACAAGAGTAGTCTAACCTCTTTTTAGGAAGAAGCATTCAACTCATAAAGAACATATACAATATCAAGGTGGAGAATCACACTCGGAACCACGTCATAAGCAATCACACCTTATAACATACTCAAGGTTCGGGATTTTCATGAACAAAAGCAAATCTTCTTACAAGAAAAGATTCATAACATGCCATGAGCGCCTTTAGTTCCATTTTACTTGAGTAAGTACTAAAACTCCAATTGAAATATAAAGCAACTCCTTTTCTTTGCAAATGCAGTATATGAAGCTTAGCAATAAAACAGGAATTTGCACACATATTTCCGACTAAGCACAAAAGAAATTCATTAACACGAAAAAAACAAATCGAGATGTTACAAGTTCAAATAAATTGCCGTAACAAATAAGGAGAATAATTATTTAATAAAAGGGAAGAAAAAGATTCATATCAATAGATTCTAATCAAAGTGGTTAACATTTTCAACAAAAATCTCATGCAAATGGGCCAATGTAGTCATAAGTAAACAGGTCTTAAAATCTACCACTAGAAAGCAAGCAGCAAAACTGACATGCAAGCTATTTGATTAAACCAACAAAAACTAAGAGCCCCAGAAACGCCGGCCACTACTGCCCAGAAAACAAGTAGAAGAAACTGAAATATTACAATACAGTAATTGCATCAGTCACCCAGATCAACCAAACTAAGAGACCCTTCATAGCTATGTCTAATCCAATAAAATCATGGAAAAAAAAAAATTAAGCCTTTAAATTAAACAAAAAATTCAAAAGAAAAAGAAAAATATTATTGGAATTAGGAGTAAGGAAACTAAAGATTACCTCTTTCACCAGCATCACTATCCTTGCGTTTGAGAATCTTCCTAACATCTTTCCTCCCTAAGAAATTTAACATTTTTGGGTTGGAGTTGCAAAAGCATAAACCTTTCGATCTCTAACACTGTCTGTGATTAAAAAGATGTAGTTTTCGGGTTCTGGGTCTCTCTCTCTTTCTCGAACGGCGTTATTAGAGTGAGAGTGGAGCAGCAAGTAGTAGTTGTGAGTTTGAGTTGAACTGAAATGACGAGGATATGAAGGGGAAATGGGGAAAGAGAGCATCCATTTAGGAGACAGAGAAGGAGAGACACGTGGGTTGACGAGAGCGGTGATGGCGCAAATTTGAAGTTGTTTGTCCCTGTGTCTGAGAAATAGAGAGAGAAACCATATATAAAGATCGAGGTCGAAGACATCATCACGCCTGCCCCAGGTACCGACAGACAGTTAGAACGGTGGTAAAACTCTTTTTCTTTTCCCTTGTTTTGACCACCCCACGAGAAAGCTTTTTTTTTTTTTTTTTTCTACTTTGGCCCCGTTTCGTTTCTAGGAATGTCAAAATAGGAAAATGATTTATTTTCCTTTCCAGACCGATATGAAATGAAATAGATCTTGGTATTTTCATGTGGGGTATTTGGAACATTATTAAAAATTAAATTATGAAATTTATTTTTCATTCCTATTGTAGTGTTTGGTAAGTCATAAGAATTAAATATAAAATTATAATTTTCAATAACACTATTTTACTAATTAAAGTACAAATATAACATTAACTTATAAGGAATGTTTGCGAGAGAAAATAAATTTTTTAGAGAGATAATTTATGTAATTTTGCATTTGACAGTGGGAATGGAATTAGAATACCACCTCTTACTAGGTAATTCAATTCAGACTTTATGAGGGAGTCGCAAATCTCATTTTTTATTTCCTCCAATCTCTAACCACAACCAAAGGACACCTCTACATGAAAAATGAAATTAATTCTCATTCCATACCATGATTTCTTGGCATACAAACAGGAAAAACAACAATGGGAATTTTTTTTTCCTTTTAGAATACAATTAATGGAAAAATAACAACAATAAAAAATAGATACAAAAGTCTGTCGGTGTACAAGCATCATAGTTAAAAATAGATAACGTACCCATAATCACATTTACTGCAGCTCAAGTCTCCTGCTTAATCATAGAAAACACTCCCTGCTTGAGCTCGGGGTTGCCCTGAGTGACTCCTACCTCTGCCTGCTCCACTAGACTGAGTTACCCCATTGTTAGAACTAGTACTATTGCACTCTATGCTCCCCAATAAGTAATCCACCACTATGACTCCATGGCCAGAGGGTTTACTACTAGTAGAGGATTCAGAAGTAGAACCACCTTTATCTCTTGGATGGACCTTGATTGGGACCACCCACCGTACCAAATGGACGGCGACTATCTACACGAGCATGTCCCTATTCCCTAAGAAAGACTCCTCTCTACCCTCATAGCTGCCTCAACAAGGGGTTTGAATTGAATATGGCCAATAATAGTCACTACTGTACGAATCTCCTATCTCAAATGTCAAATCTGCGGTATTTATCTTCCTCACTGCCATTGGCTATGTTTGGTAGGGCTGTTCTTTGAGAAAAAGCTGGCTTCTGCTTATTTCTGAGAATAAGTGGCTGAAAAGCAAAGCTGCTGAGTGTTTGGTAAACTGGCTTTTTTTAGGAGCTGTCAGTGGCAGAAGCAGTGGTAAAGTGTTTGGTAAATCAAACTGGCTTGTGCTTTTTGTTTGGGGAATGACCAAATTGGACATGAGAGATTATTTTGCCTTGATTATATACCAAACAATGTTGTTCAAATGCTTTTGTTATTAATTTTAATATTTATTATGTCCTTATTAATTTTTGTTAACTTTCAATTTTTATAAATCATGGTGACACTTTTGATTAATATTGGACAATTTTAAAAATAACTTATACAAAAATATTAGTAACATTAATAACAATTGGTGGATGGTTCACATCAAATGTTCACGTTATTACGCGCATTCATCAAACTTTGAGTAATGTTATTTCTGATTGTTTCCATTTCTTGTGCACCGTGACCATGATATTCTTCTTCTACATAATCATCCATTTCTATCTCACTACTTGACCCATAACCTTCTCTTTCTTCACTGCGGACAAAATGTCTATCACCATGTGCATGTCTCCGTATATAATTATGAAGTGTCATGGTGGCAATGACAATCTTCACTTGCTTATCAAATGAATAACCTTGCATGTCCCTTAAAATCTTCCACTTTTTTTTCCAAACTCCAAATGTGCGTTCTATAACGCTTCTAAGAGAAGAGTGTGCTTGGTTAAATACCTCTTTTTCATTTCTTGGTTCTTGCCTACGGTATTGTTGAAAATGTTGTCGCGGACCTTTGTAAGGTCCCAAAAACCCATTCATTTGAGGGTATCCGGAATCTACAACATAATATTTTCCTGTAAAATAAAGAAATGTCAAATTTGAACAAAACTTCATTCAAAGGATCATAAAATTTGATTAGTACCAACAACTATAAATAAATATAGTTACCTGGTGGAGGTTTAGGAAACTTCATTTCAGGATCTCGAAGTACCGATAGAAACACTCTTGTATCATGAGCAGACCCTTCCCATCCCGCGCATACATAGATAAATTGCATATCGAAATTACATGCTACCATAACATTTTGTGTAGGTATTCCTTTTCTACCAATGTACGGTATTTGTTTTTCAGGAGGTATAGAAGCGGGAATATGCACTCCGTCGATAGCCCCAATGCAATCCTGTAAATGATGATGTTATTAGTCAATTAATATAAGTAACTAAATTGTGAAATAATTTACTAGTAACGCATGACAAATACCTTAAAATGAGGCATGTATCTGTTATCCCTCATTATCTCCGGTGCAACACCATTAAATTCATTCTCCGAAGGCTTGAGTATAAGTTTACCTAATTCACACAAATGATCTAGTGCTTGTCCGAAATATCTACAAACGGTTTCACTAGAATGTTGAAATCGTTCTGCTACTGACCTAATTCCACATCCCTGTCCTAGGCACCACAATAGCATTCCCATAACTTCAATATGACTTGTTCTGTTTGAACCCAACACCCCAAATTGAACTTCCAAATCACTACATAAACGATAAAATACTTCCTTTTGCATTCTAAAGGCGTTGTAACACCAAATGTCATTCCCTTGTAGCACTTCCATTATCCACTTATTACCTGTTTGAGAAGATACCATGCAAGGAGTTTTATGAACATAGTTCATGTAATAATGTTGAATGAGCAGAGCATTAAATTGTACACTTCGTAAGAATATCTCCTCCTCCACTTCATCTACTCCCGAATTGTTCATATTTCAATCCAAAACCTGCAAATTTAAATGACTGATTTTATAAATATGATAAATATAAACTAAATCATTAACAAGCAGTAATGAACAAAATGAGGCCAAAATCCATTCTCAAACCCACCAATGAATATCCACATGATGAAAAACATGTAATCAAATTCAATTCTCATAATCAAACCCACCAATGAATATGGCTGGGCTGAAAAACATGTAATCAAATTCAATTCTCATAATTAAAAACATGCCGAAACAAACAACAAACATAAAACTTCAAATATAACATAAGCTTAACCAAAGACAAGATAAGCTTATTTTTGGTTCATCTCAAATTTCAGCCACTCCAACCTCACGTTAGGATCTTCCATAGTGAAATACATCTCCCTCTTCTCTCCACTTAAAAACAGTCGAGTGGCAAAAAACCACAAACTATTACCCTGCTCGATACCAGGCAATGAGGTGACATCCTTCATCACGTCCTTAATACTCGTGCCTCCACCTTCTACACTTTTATGGACCATGGAAGTTGCTGTGCTCCTACTCTCAATTGCCTCACACATTCGATTAATTTGTTTAGCCAAATGAGCAGCACCTCCCACCTTTTCTCTTTTTGGTACTACTCCTTTACCTTTCTCAGCTCTCTCATTTCTTTTTCTTTTAGGCAGAGTGGGGGCCAACTCATCATTGTCCTCAGAGTCACCACTACCTTCAAGGTTCACCTCATTGTTACCTTGTTGTGGACTTCTAGGGATAGGTAGTGTAGAAGATGGTGAATATGCATGCTTCCCACTGGCTGAAATACCCATGAACATCTTATCCAACTTGTCTTCAAAATCGGGTGCAATTCCCTTTTTCTTTAACTTTCCATATTCCTTGTTTTTCTGAACAAAATAAATAAATAAATAAATCATACGATGTTCTATGTATCTCAAATGAAGTAAAATTGTTAACCAAAATAATTAAATTGATTTACAT
This sequence comes from Rosa rugosa, assembly GCF_958449725.1. NCBI lineage: Eukaryota > Viridiplantae > Streptophyta > Magnoliopsida > Rosales > Rosaceae > Rosa > Rosa rugosa. The sequence goes on along the minus strand of NC_084824.1, from coordinate 43,910,336 downwards.
ACCTCAATCTTGAGGCGCCACCACTCATCGGATGCATCTATAGTTTGACGCCTGTGATCCCACCCAAGACCGGTCTCTTTTCCCTTCAAATCTTTCCATAATTTCCAATGATCTTTGAGGGAATCCCATTTATTTTTCAGTTGTTTTCTAGTATATTCTTTGCCCGTTTCTTTAGAAAAATTATTGATTATATTCACCCATCCCTCCGGATTAAAATGAGTATGTGGACGATTATTGTTATCCACCTCCTTGATACATATGTCACAAAAGACATCTACTAAACCATCATTCCAAACAGCCATCTAGCACAGATAAAAACGCCAAAAATTTACAGCCCAAGCTTTAGTACCAACCCCAATGCATAATCAATGATTAAGAAACACTTGCATACAGCTAGCACCTCAAAACACAATCAAAATTCAAAAGTAAATAAAGTCTCAATGTACACAGAAAAACAAAACCCAAAATGTTTATACTTGATGTAACCTTCTAGAATCTGGCATCAAATTCATTACACCAAATTAGAATTTTAGTCCATTAAAGCATTTCTGAGGATTGTAGTCTATTATCGGAACTAATCATATAGTGGAAATTCAAGTATGATGATGTTAGTATGACTTGTTCTGGTTGCCTGCTATTCTGGTTAAGTGGTTATAACCAACAATTATAACAAGAACTACGACAATAACAAGAACTACAAAAATAACAACAATTATAACAACAATTATAACAACAATTAGAACGAAGCAGAACTACGAATTTAACAAGAAGTACGAAAATAACAACCAATTATAACAACAATTAGAACGAAGCAGAGGGAGAGAGACTGACTTGCTTGATTCGAAAATTGCTTGATTGAGGCTTCAATTTCAGATGCAAGTGAGGCCGAGATGCGTTCTGTGATTGGATGGGTTCTGTGAGAGGGAGATCGAACAGAGGGAGAACGAGCAGAGGAGATCGAGCAGAGATCGAGCAGAGGAGATCGAGCGGAGATCGAGCAGAGGAGATCGAGCGGAGATCGAGCGGAGATACTTTTGAGATCGAGCGGAGATCGAGCAGACTGATAGAGGGGAGATCGAGCGGAGATCGAGCGGAGATAGAGCGGAGATCGAGCGGAGGGAGATGGGAGTGGGAGAGAGAGCTGAGGGAGATGGGAGATGGGAGATGGGAGTGGGAGAGAGAGCTGAGGGAGATGGGAGATGGGATCGAGAGACTGGTAGAGGGTGGGTGGCAGATGGCTGTAATTGTTTCAGCCAACGGAGGATACAAAACGGGATTTTGAAAAATTCATTAATGAACAGTATTACCGCTACAGTGCCCCGACCGAGCTTCTGGCTTTTAAAAGCTGGGGGGAGCCAGCTTCTGCTTTTAGACAGAAGCTGGGGCAGCTTTTTTAAAAGCCTGAAAATAAGCTGAGTTACCAAACGCATGATGCTCTTGTGCTTATAAGCAGGGGAGCAAAAAAGCCCCCCCAAACATAGCCATTGTTGATTTGTTGTGGGTTTAATTGGTTAAATGTTTAATTGATTATTTGATTTCAATACTTATCAAGTCGTTCAAGTGGGTACTAGGTTTAATTAAAGTATAACTGTATAAGGCAGCAATTGTAGGGCTGGCATTTTCAGCCGAGTCAAACCAGCCAGCCGTGTTCGAGCCGAGCCAAAGCATTCGGTAGCCGACATTTTCGGTAGCCGAACTATTGGTACGGTATTACCGAACCGAGATACAGCTGACGGTACGGTATTGGTATTGATTTTTAGAAAAATACGGTATACTGTACCGAACCGTATATAATATATATTATTTATTTATTTATATATTTTTTATATCTATTGATCTGAACCGTTGATTATTAATAGTTTTATTGCATATTAAATTATAACCGTTGGATTAAACTAAAACTTTCCAAACCCTAAGGGTGGATTCAGAAAGATCATTCAGTCCCTCACAGCCTCACTCTCGAGTCTCTCTCAGACTCAAACCCTCTCCACCTCTCGTTGACTCGATCTCTCCTTCGAAGCCCAAACTATCCAAGAATCAAACACATAAAGTGTTAATCTGTTCATTCAAATCGTGTCTACTGTCGGTGAGTCTTCATTCAATTTTTGTTAATTTTTGTTTTAATTTTAGTTAGAAGCTCTTGGATTCATTCAATTCATGTTCTAAGTTGAGTGATTTCTAATGTTTTTGACTTTTTGCTGTTTTGCATCTTGCTTGTTGATGTTGAATCTCAAGTGGATTCGATCTCTGTTGCCACTAATCTCAAGTGAAATCGAATCGGTCTCTTTCAAGTGGATCGATCTCTATTGCTGTGAGTTCTGAACCCATTACTTTATTTTTTTGTCTGAATCGATCTCTGCAGGGTCTCTCAATTATGTAATGTTCTAGGTTTTCACGTTTTGGTGATTAACTAATTCTGGGCTTTGCTTTTTGTTTGGGTCTTTGCTTTTGGATATCAGGTCCCGATTGGCATTGCTTTTAGAGATTTGGAAAGCTAATAATTATTATAGAGGTGAGGTTCAGTCTGTGACTTTGTAACTTTGTTTCATAATTGATTGTTTCTGTCATTATAGAGATTGAATGTTGATATACTGATATAGAGCTCTTATTTTTGTTTGAATGTTTGATTAGGTTGTATTTTTGTGGTCCAGTTTTAATGTAATGTTTGATTAGGTTGTAATGTAATGTTATGTGGTATAGTTATGTGGTCTAGTTTTAATTTGTAATGTTTCGTACTATTAATCAGACATTTTCAAACTTAACAATTCATGCTTCCATCATCATTGATCGAAGGTTAGTCAAACTAAGGAAACTTCCTTAGTTTTGGTTCTTTTTATCTTTGCATCTTGTTGATGTGAATTGACTGAATTGAGGGAATTCTGACATTCTGTAATCAGAAATCATCAATTAACAGTACCACTTCTGTTCAAACTGATGTCTAGCACTCTAGCAGCCTACAGGTGCTTGTAAGGTATGTAGCTGTCTAATTCCATCTCTAACTAGCTTGTTTTAATTATTGTATGTTTGTGAAGTTAAAATAGTTGTTTGACACTTTGACTTGCTTCAAACCTAATCGAGATTATAACTTATAAGTGATGCAGTCTTCTCTTAAGTGTTATTAGATTTTTGGTTCATTGCTGAGCTTCATTGACACCAAATTTCATGTGTTTGGCAGCATTGCAGTTTGGCAGATTGCAGATTTTTGGTTCAACTGCTACTGTCTATTTGATGTTTTGTTTAATTCTCTTGTTTCTTCACATGAACTTTCAATTTAGTTATTCAGATTATTGTACATTTTTATAAACTTTTTCAGTGAAGTGATTTTATGAACTATGAATTGGAATTTCTGAATTTGTATAAAGTATGAAGTATGAACAATTAAGTGATGAAATGATGCAATGAAGTTGATGTATCATGAATGAGAGTTATATACTTATTTTTCTGATTTTTTTCATTTACTTATTGGTCTGGGTTTTTTAAAATTACAGATGGGTCACATTGGAATTTTGGCCCAATCATAAACTCGATTGGAGGCCCAACCAACCGATACCAACCAAGTCTCTCGGTATACCGATAAGTTGGTATACCGACTTAGGTGGCCGGTAGTGGTTCTCCATTTTATGTACCAAACTAGGTCGGTACGGTACATGGTTTTGGGCCTGCGGCTCTGGTACCGAACCGAGCCCAGCCCTAAGCAATTGTTCATTTGTTGTGCAGCTGTGCTAATCAACTTTGTGTCTTTGTACTTCAAACAGGAGGCTTCTTTCTGTTTGTTTGTCTAATTGTGAATGGCACTATGATTCTATGAATTGGAACTACGAACTGGAACTGTGGAACACAAAGGGATTAAGTGATATATATATATATATATATATAAATTTTTGTTTAAGAAATCCAAGCCCGTCCAAGGTTTCAATCCTGGATCCGCCCCTGCTCACTGGTGACTGACAATGAAGCATATCTAGACAAGTTAATAAACCTCCTCTTATCATACCTTGTTTCAAACCCAAAAATTATGTCATTTTTACATTGCGATAAGATTGATAGAACTGGTTGTAAAATGCCTTCTTATAGTCTGCCTAAGGAGTCGAAAATAGGTGAACAAGTAATTAAAAGCGGAGGAGCCGCGGTGGCTCATGGCGGCAGCAAGCGAACAACCGCCACAACTCAAATTTGGATGAAATCTTGCAAAATTATAGTCAATAGAAAGTCTGGAAGAAGTAGAACAACTTTATACCTTAGAGTTTTGTCAGATTATTCACCGTTTGGCCAGAAAAAGTAGAAAAATGGCAAGAACCCTAATGTGTTTTTTTTTTTTAACTAAACTTTTGATAACTTAAAATTTCCTACACTAAAATAAATTTTTTTTAAGCTCACAGATTCATGTCATTGTGAAATAAAATTAGTAAATTAAACTTAGTGACAAAGAGTAGAATTGTCTAAACAAAACAAAATTTTAGTTCGAGATATTATCCCCTCTTCTATTATTCAGTTATTGTATTTTCATCAGTGTATGTATATGATCTCAAGACGATCTGCCATTTAATGTTATTTAAAAAAAAAAAAACAATTCTTTAGAGGAGAGCATTCATTACGAGCAAAAACCAGATGGAGTTTTCGAAAAAATTGAAAAAGGTAAGGTAAAAATCAAGGTGGTAAGTAGAGGATGTTTTGGGGCATCTCCCTCACTGATAGTTATCTTCATAGCTAGTTTTTGAGTTATGCTCCAGTAAGGTAAACTAAATTTCAAGTTAAATTAATTTGAATGTTGGGATAACAATTGAATTCTGACCTAGCTGCTCTGCCGCTAGGGTTACTTTCTAGGGATTAGAAAGCAAATCAATCCATAATGGATCTAGATGTTCTCAGCTGGAATTGCCGAGGAATCTGCAATGATGCTACGACTAGGGCTTTGAAGGATCTGATCACTCAAAATCGTCCCCAGATCATGTTTCTTTGTGAGACGAAGATAAGCAGGAGGGAGGATTTTGATAAACTGCATCGAGCCCTAGGGTTTGCAAATGCCAAAGGTCTTTAGTGAGGGTATGTCCGGTGGTCTGGGGCTTTTCTGGAGTGACGAAGTCAATCTGCAAATGAAGACAACTTCAGCCCATCATATGGATACGGTGGTGATAGGGGACGTTGGTCTACCATCGTGGCAGTTGACGGGCTTTTATGGCAATACGAGGACTGGAGAAAAGGACAGATCCTGGCAGCTGCTCAGAGATCTTTCGGATTTAGACTCTTTACCTTGGACAATCATTAGGGACTTCAATGAGATACTAAACAATGGAGAAATGATTGATGGTTCGGTTAGGGCAGAGAGACAGATGAGAGGTTTTATGAAGGTGCTAGGGTACGGAGATCTGTTGGACCTAGGGTTTCATGGGGCAATGGCAACTTGGTGGAACTCGGAAACTCAGCTAAGGTTGGATGGGGCGGTTTGTACGCCTGCATGGTTTGATCTTTTTGGTTATTCAAAACTATTGTATCTGCAGTCATCGGATTCTGATCATGTTCCTATCCTTTTGAGGGCAAGTACGATCCCTATTGCGTCTAGAACTAAGTTCCTTCGCTTCAAGTTTGAGGCGTTCTGGGTGCAGCATCCTGAGTATGCTGGAGTGGTGTCAGAGGCTTAGAAGACGGATATCGCTGGCACACCTATGTTCTGTGTGACAAAGAAGATTGCTCACACCCATAGATAGTTGGATAAGTGGCAAAAGCAAGTATTTAGAAGTAGGCAACTCCAGATGTTGGGGATACGGACTAGGTTGGAGGAGCTTTTGGATGTGTCCATTTCCGAGGTTGTGCAGCAAGAGAAAAAGGAGCTGATGGGTAGACTGCATACTTTGTTGTACCAAGAAGAATCTTTTTGGAGGTAGAGGTTCAAAGTTACATGGCTTAAGGAAGGGGATCGAGACACTGGATTCTTTCATCGGAAGGCTCAGAATAGAAGAATGAAGAATAGGCTGCAAGGGCTTTTTGACGAGAATGGTCAGTGGACGAAGGATGATGATGGGGTTGAACATCATATTTCTCTAATATGTTCCAGGCTTCAAAGGTGGATTTTGAGGCGGTGAATAAGACATTGGCAGCAATCCAACCTAGTGTTAGTCAAGAGATGAATAATCAGCTTTGTGCACCATATACAGTGGATGAGGTGCGATATGCATTGTTCCAAATGTATCCAATGAAGTCTCTGGGACCGAATGGTATGCCCCTTTTGTTTTTCCAACATTATTGAGATAGCAAAAGGGCAGATGTTTTGAAGCAGTCAATAGTTTTCTCCAAACATGATAGTTACTACGTCAGATTACTTTACGCACATATGCCTTGTTCCAAAGGTTAGTGCTCCGGAGAATATGTCTAAGTTGAGGTTGATTGCTTTGTGTATGCTATTTATAAGATTTGTTCAAAAGTAATTGCAAACAGATTGAAAAGTATCATGCCCTCCGTGATCTCACCTTTTCAGAGCGCCTTTGTTTCTGGAAGGCCCATCACTGATAACATTCTTGTAGCAAATGAGATTACTCATTTTGTGCATAACAAAAGGGAGGGTAGTGATGGATATATATGGCACTAAAGTTGGATCTAAGTAAAGCTTATGACCAAACGGAGTAGATATTCCTGAAGATGGTCATGGTCAGGTTTTGTTTTGATCACAGGTGGATTGACACAGTCATGCAGTGTGTATCGTCAGTCCGGTATTCTTTCTTGATTAGAGGCAAACCTAGGGGTTATGTTTGTCCAAGTCGTGGTTTACATCAAGGTGATCCTCTTTCACCTTATTTATTTCTCATTGGAGCTGAGGGTTTTTCTGCATTACTACAACAGAAGCAAGCTCTAGGTTTATTGCCAGGAATTGAGGTTTGTGACAATGCTCCCTCAATAAACCATATGTTATTTGCTGATGACAGCATGATTTATGCACATGCCACTTTGGAAAATTGTTTTGAGATACAAGATGTGATTGAGACCTATAGTAGGGCTTCTGGACAACTTGTCAATTTTGATAAGAGTTCAGTGGCTTTCAGTAAGAATGTTTCGGAAGGTTTGAAAGAAGAGGTTTCCTCATACTTGGGAGTTCAAGTGGTGGAAGTGCATGAAAAATACCTAGGTTTGCCTACTTACGTAGGGCGCAAGAAAACAGATACGTTTGAGTATATTAAGGAGAAATTGGCAAAGAAATTGAGTGCATGGCAAGGAAAATTGCTTAGTGGGGCAGGGAATGATATTCTCATCTGGGTAGTGGCTTCTGCATTACCTACATATGCTATGAGAGTTTTTCAATTGACAAAGAACTTCTGTGATGATATGGAATAAATGTGTGCTAGGTTTTGATGGGGAAGTACACTTGATAAGAGGAAGATTCATTGGAAGACTTGGAATGCTTTGTGTAATCCAAATGAGGCAGGAGGTTTGTGGTTTCAGAGTCTATCAAATTTTAATAATGCCATGCTAGCAAAGAAGGCATGGCGTGTGGTCTGTAACCCGTCTTCTCTAGTGGCTCCGTTGTACAAGGCTAAGTACTTTCCTGACGGCTCTTTTTGGAATGTTGCTTCTCATGCTTCCGATCTCCTTATTCTTGGAGAAGTATTTTCTCTACTAGAGATTTGCTAAAAGATGGCTGCTGTTGGCAAGTTGGGGATGGAAAAGATATTGAGATTTTTTCGGCTAATTGGATTCAGGCAGTACCTGCAGGGAAGCCTACTTTTATAACTTCAGCGCAAAGTGAGGTGTGTATGGTGGAAGACTTGATGTTGGCCACGGGTGCTTGGGATGAGGCAAAGATATATCGTTTGTTTCCATTGACCACGGGTGCATGGGGGAGGCAGAGATGATAACTAGTATACCTCTTAGTAGAAGAGTGGAGTGTGATAGATTGATTTGGATGTTAACAAAGGATGGTAAGTTTTCTGTTAAGTCTGCTTATCGTGCTTCTTTCTTTAATTAATCTAGCTACAGTCCTTTATTATCTTCGGAAGGGAAGTGTATTATGGAAGAAGATGTGGAGAGTAATTGTTCCAAATAAGGCCAATATTCATTTCTGGAGGGTGTGCTTGGACATTTTACCTTCTTTTGTTAAGCTTAAGTCGAGGAGGGTGCAACTAGATTCTACCTTGTGTGTGTTGTGTGAGCTACACGATGAGTCTACTCTACATATTAGTAGAGACTGTCCTTTTACTCAATCGGTGTTGAAGTCCAATGCAATCTTAAGACAGGTTTGTTATAATCCTCATAATGTAGGTGTTGGACTACTGCAATGGTTAATGCTTGTGCTGCAGAATTGTCTTTAACCAATTTTGGTGAGTTGGTCTTTCTTCTTTTTGGGATTTGGAAAGAGAGGAATGGGCGGACTTGGAATCATAAGAAGAGCTGTTTGGCTCCAGTTTTGCTTGAGCTGGTCAACAGTCTCTTTTCTTACGCGGGCGTGCCAGCACCGTTCGGGTGCGATCGTCGGGGGTGTCCCTTGACTTGACTTCTTTCGAGCGACTGTAGACGAGGAGAGCACCAACCTCGTCGCGGGATTCTTCTGTGCCTCGTGGTGAGGACTTTGTCTTGTATCACCAAGTCGATACTCAACGTTGTAGGTCGAGCAGAGCGAAATCACCGGGAAGTAGGGAGAACTTGCTAAAGCGTGACTTTAGCTTGGCTGGTTTGCAAGGGTGTTACCCTTGCTTAGCTGGTTCCATAACCGTTGTGGTCGTGGTACTACAGTCGGCTCCCGAGGAGACTAGGATCGAAGCACATTGACAGAGGGTTTGGTGGCACTGACAGTCGGCTCTTGAGAAGACTAGGACTGGATTGTGATCATCGGTAAGAGAAGGAGAGGAGTTGCTCTTAGAGAGGGGTTGCTCTAGAGAGGCTTGGATAATCTTAGAGATTGTTGTTGAATTGTGTTCTTTCTTGTTACTTGTTGTAGCCTCTATATATAGGCTACCAAGCCATAGTGGTTGGCTGCTCCAATTTTTCTGCAGCTATATCTCCACCAAGAACTCAAAATGGGCCTTCGATTTCTTCATATCAAATGATCCACAATAAGTGTAGATCATTGTGGCAAATTTTCAGAGCTTTCTTCCATGTGGTTGGGCCGGAAATGCTGCTGGCCTCCTTACAGGTCCAGTTTTCCAGTTTTGCTTCTGCAGAAAATTAGACTGATTGTTTGAAGGCTTTCCACTCATAAATAGCTCTGGAACTATTCATAAGAAATGATCCTTGGGATGTCTAGAATTAATCTGGAAAGTTTTAGCTCATTTGGATTTCATTTGGTTAGTCTTCCGCCCCTCCTTTCTTGTTTAGCTCGGTTTCTCCTAGCCGAAGTAGGAAAATATGCTAAAGTTGACTTTTCATTTCCATGCTTCCATCATTTCATTTTCTTGCAGCTCGCAATCTTCCATAGTAGGCTTTATTTACCCTCTAAATAATATATTTCGAACTTGTCGACAATATATAGTTTGAGCCACTGACTTTGGCTCAATTTCTCCAAGACACGCCTTGTCAGGCCAAAATGCTCATTTTGGGTCCAAACAAGAGCGATGCGCGGGATGTGGTTATTAGCAATATGGCCAGACTACAGGAATTTCGTTTCCATAATCTGAAATAAGGGAGTAATACAATTCGAAGAACCATGGAGGTGAAGTGGTAAGCTCCTCCAGTGGGCTTTCTGAAAATTGATGGAGCGTTTAATCATGTTACTCGTAAGGGTGGAGTAGGTTTTGTGATCAGAGACGATCAGGGGGTGATGTTGGCTGGAAGAGCCTGTTCTCTAAGAGGCTTGTTGTCACCGGAGCATGGGGAGGTCTTGGCATGCAAGAAAGCCATGGAGCTTGTCGTGTACCATTTCTTTTCTCGTATAATTTTGGAGATAGATGCTTCAGCTGTCCAAATGCAGTTGACTGCTACAGTGGGTAGCAACACTACGGTTCTGGGACGGATTTATGATGATCTGATCTTGCTACTGGGTTCAGAGAATTTTGTGAAAGTGACCCATGTTGGTAGATTGGGGAATAATGTAGCACACCAGTTAGCAGCACATGCTTGCTCTTTGCAGCAGGACTGCTTTTAGTTTTCTGCACCTTCTTTCCTTCTAGCTGCAGTTGCAGCGGAACTTTGTAGTATGTAAGCTTTTCCATTTTAATAAAGGGCTGACTTTTACTCGCAAACAAATTTGAATGTTGGAAAATTTGAGTTCTAGTTAAATTCTCTTTCTTCTCTAACTAGAGAGTTTAGAAAAAAATTAATTTAACTTTTTTTTTTTTTTTTTTTAAATATTCCATTAGGGTAGAATTTTATCTTAAAATTAGCTAAATTTTAAATTTATTTTGAAATAAGTAGTCCGTTGGACATGCCTAAAGTTTGGGGGTGTAGGGTAAACCCAAATGGGATATACGCATGATCCAACAATGTGTGATCACCTATAATGAACAGTAAAAAAGCTACTTATGACTTACACACCGTTAGATCATGTGTGTATGATATACACGCATGTATAATAAAAGTTCCCAAACCCAAGTACTCAACTAAAATATTTTGCCCAGCACCATTTAATTTAGTTGCATAATAAGTCTGTTATTTGTAAGTGAGAGGTCGTGAGTCGAATAGACTAGTTGTTGTATTCAATTAAAAAAAAAAAAAATCTAAAATATTTGAGATAAAAATTAAAAATAAAATCATAATTTCTTTCTGAATACCCAAAGCAGCCCCAGGAAAACCCAACTATTCCCCATAACTCACCTTCACTGCTGCTCTTTCACCCTCCCAAACAAGTCCCAAAACCCCAGACCCGAATCCGATCCAGCCAAAATGCCGCCCAAATCCGAGTCGTTGCAGCCGGCCACCGCCACTACCCACTCCGACCATTCCTCCGGCTCCATCGACCCGATCGTCCACCTAATCCAGATCCTCCCCTACAGCTTCCTCCGACCTCCTCGCCTCCGCCTCAAGCTCCCAACCCTAACCCTCCCCTCTCCCATGACCGTCTATGCCCTCGTCCTCCTCACCTACTTCATGGTCGTCTCCGGCTTCGTCTACGACGTCATCGTCGAGCCTCCGGGCATCGGGTCCACCCAGGACCACGTAACCGGGTCGGTCCGCCCCGTCGTGTTCCTCCCGGGCCGGGTCAACGGCCAGTACATAATCGAAGGGCTCTCTTCGGGCTTCATGTTCGTGCTCGGTGGCGTGGGGATTGTGCTGATGGATTTGGCCTTGGATCGCAATCGGGCTAAGAGCGTCAAGGTCTCGTACGCCACTGCTGGGATCTCTTCTGTTGTTCTTGCCTATGTTATGAGTATGCTCTTTATTCGCATCAAGATCCCTGGTTATCTTCATTAGCTACATTTCGAATGTCATCTCAGTTTTATCTTAACAGTTTCTGGACCTTAATTGTGCTTCTGTTTTCGACTTGAATTATTTAGACTTGATAATGTTATATCGCTCCTGGGTTTGTCATTCAAATGAATGCTATGTATGTTGTGATATCTGATCCATGATCCTGCTGTTTGATTAACAGAAGTTGTGTTTATCTGAGATTCCGGGGCCTTCCTATTCTGAAACTTTTAGTTATAATATCATGGAGGAAATGGTATGACTTAACAATTGTGAACTAGGACACGACATACTTGTTGAATATGTGATTTATAATGATATTGGTGTGTTGCATTATGGTGGTGTTTGTTGCATTTTAGTTCTCAGGTACTCCACTTTTGAGTAGTGAGATGTACCTTCTAAGATTGCTGAAGGGGATAGTCTATAGGCCCGTGGCATATGAAAGGAGAGAAGTACATGAATGTTAGGATGGCATGTCATCCAGAATTGTGAATGAAATGCAGGAAGGATTGGTTAATGGTGTCATGTGCTAATTGTACAAAAAGGGAATGCTATCATGATTGGATTACACTGATTGAAGTATGACTGTGGGACTAGGTAACTTTCCAAATTATAGTTAGTAGTACAACAGGAGACTGTATTCTTTAGCCAAAATATTTTTGTTTACTAAACTGCTATATGAGTTTCCAATACCTCTGAATTACCCCTCAATTTGAATGTTAGCACTCCACCATCATGCCAATATCGATACCTCTTGCTAAATAATATGACTTGTAGATGTGTATGATGCTTGTAAGATTGCTAAGGGAACATAATGCACCTTTGGCATATGAAAAGGGATTGCAAACGTACCCATTGGGTCATTGGGCATCCACAACCATCAACCTCCTTCCCTCCTCTCTCTCTTCCTTTATATAAGGAAGGGAAAATGGGAGATTGAGGGTGATTGGCGGATAACTGCTAGTTATATTTGCTACTTCTCAAATTCTTGAATATTAGGATGAGTTATATAGTGCAGAACCCTTTGCTAATTGTTACGAGCACTTCAGCCAGCTGCAACTGCTTAACATCACTCTGTTCACCTATTGAAATTAGTTTCTGTTGTCCTAAAAACTTCTTACCTCTGTGCTATATGTTGTTTCCTTGCCCTGCGCTTTACGATATACAATGATGAATTGCATTTTTTTTTTTCATGAAAACTACTTAAGCTTTTAAAGCACAAAAGAAGAATGGTGCAGTTCATTGCCCAGTACAGGGTAATTATTTCTTTGAAAACAAATAAACAATTGCATGGAGAAACAGCCTTTTCAACTGTGTATTGCAGATGAGACTATGAGAGGGCTGTGCATTACTTGCTCATCCCATCTGTTATTACATCAAGCTGATGGATGAGACTTGAACAAATCCTAACCTGGATTAACATTTTTGAATCTGTTTTGTTTTGTTTTGGTTTTCTCTTTTTCCCCTCGGTTTGGAATCATAGAAAATTGCTGCGAAACCTATGTGATCTCTATCCTCTGGTCCACCCTCACTTCTATCCATGGTACTGAAAATCAATAAGAAACTTTCATGTTGAGATTTTAATGAAAGGAGTCTTTTGTTTTTGCCTCACTCCAGTCTCTTTAGATTACAGCTTCAAGGGTGACTTTCTCATGATTTCTTTTGTTGATCAACTCCTGATATTAAGCTTGGTTTTTGGGTCACTTTCTTGTTTCTACTACTTTTTAACTTCACTCTTGGTTTTCAGTGCTGCTTATCTTACTTTCTATGTTGCTTATGGATTTGGAATTTTTATGCTACTTCAATGGAGTTTGCAGTGTAGATAGACCAAGTGGAAATTTTGAGTATTGAATGTTACTTTGTCAGATCAGATCAGTTATAAGATGGTTCAAACTACGTTGGTAGGTTCTGGTATTTTTGGGTTGTTCACATCATCGTTTGAGTGTTACATTTTAGATAGGTTCTATTTATAGTAATTTGTGGAGGGGAGCTTTATAATTTAGGTTTTCAAACTCTTATCTTCGCCAGCAATGCATCATTCAAATTATTCTGGAGCTGGATGAGAAAAATAATTAGATTACAGTGAACAACAGAAGAAGTATGAATTGGTTGCGAATGCATGTTCAATTTACAGACAAGAAGGCGTAGAAGAATCAGATGCTAATACTGATTTAGAGAAATTGCCCTTTCCTCAACCTAACCATATAACGGAATCAACAATGCATGTTACTAGTCTAGAAAACAGGATTAGACCCATACTTCATTGCAAATTTATTGATAAAAAAAAATAATAATAATAAAAAAATTTAAAAATAATAAGAACAAAAGAAAAGAAAAAATAAATAAATTTTCATCGTCGCCGGCAAGCACAGCTAGTAAGAAAAGAAAACCCGAAATATGAACGCCGGATGACAACTCTATTTCCAACATCCCTATGATGGCCAAATAGATAAGAAAATCCAATCTTTCTGCCTAAAGTTGCTAGATCACCGCCAAGAAACCCTAGCAGAGCTCTCATCCTCTCAAGAGAGTGATACAATTGCTTTAGGTTTATACTAGACATTCTTACCCATATCTCTTACCATTATGTATTTGGAACCTCCAAATTTAATTTTTAGACCTCCCTTTATTATTTCCCCTAAAGAAATTCCTGGAGAGTTATTTTTAGGGTTCTTGACCCAAAGCACCAAAATGGGGGAAAATTATCCCACTTACCCCAGCAAGATATTTTTATCCCATTAACACAATTTAAAAGGAAATGACAAATATGTCCTCGACTTAATTAATAAACTGCAACCATGCGATTCTCTCTCCCCTCTCTCTCCAGTCACGATTCACAGCTCTCTCTCTCTCTCTCCCTCCCCCCTGCCGGATTCCGTCGATGACAACAACGAGAACGTTGATTACAAAAGCTCCAAGTCCGACCAACCCAACCCCGACGATCACTCCGAGTCCGATTCCGGCCTTCTCCCCTGCACTCATCTCTCTGTGATTACAGAAGCTCCAAGTCCGATCAACTTGACTATATCTGCAGCAGAATCCGGCAGCGGCGATGGAGAATCGGAAGTCGGAGGTGTCGGAGGTGAAGCGGAACTCAGTGAGTTTGTCGGCGCCCTAGCCACTCCTTTGGATCCTCTCACCCACTGATCGGATCTAAGGTACGATTTTCTTCACCGCTTGGTTTCCGATTCAGATCTGTTTCGCTTCTTATCTTTTCGCGTTACGATTGATTTGTGATATGAAATTCGTTGGCTAGAGGAAGACAGTGGATGCAATTTCATTTGTGAATTTTGTTCATGCGGTGGTTGAATTTTGATTTGATTGGATTGGATTACAGTGATCGTGGTGGTGAAGATGTTGACCAAATTCGAGACGAAGAGTAATAGAGTTAAGGGAGCTTGACGTATTAAGTTGATTCTTGCAGAGTCTTTATGGAGTGTTACATTTAATCATTTTCATGTTTCTTGTTTTGGTGCATTGATCAGATTGGAAGAGTTTTTGGGCCTGAATTTTTGCTGCAGTTGTCTGGAGCTATTGGTGGCTCAGTCTTTTACTTGGTGCACCATACCTTCCTGAACCTGATTCGAATAGTTGTTTAGATGTGTGTGTTTGTGAATCGATTGTGACTAGAAACTTGAATTTTGGAGTTGCTTGCGAAATTGAATGTTATTAGTGTCCGTAAATCACACCTCTGAAGCTCCCTCGTAGCTAATCTGAGCTTTTTAGTGATGCAAAGCAAACAGATGGTAGAACTTTGAACCGGCTGACCTGGCTTCTCTTTTTTTTTTTTGGATAAAATGAGGGCAGAAGAATAGAAGGAAAGAAAAAAGAAAAAGAAAAAGACTATTGGAGGGCAATAGACGTCTGTTAAATGTCTATTGGGGATCAATACACGTCTATTGGGGGGCAATACACGATTTAAATTGATGTAATCTCCTCTCTTTTTTCTTCAATCAAAGTTTTATTTGTCTAATTATAGAAAGATTAGTTCCCATTTCGATAATCGAAACGTCTATTGGGGTCAATAGACGCCTATTGGGGGGCAATAGACTATTGGGGGCAATAAACGTCTATTGGGGGGCAATAGAGATTTTCAGAAAAATCCGGTGGGTGACGGCCGGTGACCGGCTCCGGCGAAGTCTCCTATGGTTTCTCTCTCTTTCTCTCTAAGTAATAAAGGATGAGGGTAAAATGGTATTAAAAAAAAATTAAAAAAAAAAAAAAAATCTTAATGGGGTATTAGGAAAGACCTCCTTAGAGTGTTTTGGGTAAGAAAGAATTAAAAAAACTTAATAGGGTAAGTGGGAAAAAAATCCCTAAAAATGGGGTAAATGGACAAAAACCCTTAGACTTCCAAGTGGTTTTCCATGTTACTTTTTTAATTATCTATTTGGGTCAGGATCAATGACCACACTATTTGACACAATTTTTTACACGTTATGTTAACCCTTAGATATTAACACATTAATGGTCAAGATTAATTATGGAAAATGACATGGTATTAAATTTCCTCCCAACAAAAACATAAAATTTGTTAAAAATTATTTTCTAAAATAAAATAATAAGTCTAACAAGATATTAGAAAACAGAAAAACACATTCAAAAAAATATATATATGAAAGATCAAAAGAGCAAGAACTCATTTTTTGAACAAGAATGCCATTTTCCATTCATTCTTTGGCAAAGTAATAAAAATGAAACAAATGAGAATTTCCTAAATATTGCGAACACAAGTTCTTCACAATTTTTTATTTATTTATAAGAATTCTTTTGACAATCCATATTTTGGTACAAGAAATTTTAATCGTTCCATTACAAAATTGGTTTTTTGATCTTCTCCCAGATGTTGTTTATATCTGTGTGTATGTGTTCTATGACTATTTACAATTCACAAAGCCTAAGAACAATTAAACCCAATCTCAAAACTTGAATCATGCAATAAAGAGAAACCTACAACCATAATTTTGATGGATATGGTTTTCTAATTGTTCTCTAACCTGTAACTGAGAATCAAAATTGTGGTGATCAATCATCTTCTTTCTCCCTCTCTACTTATTAGCTTGCCATTCTGGATGTTGTAGCGGGTTGCTCTCCGCTTGAGCTGTCGTGCCTTGACCTTGTCCTCCGGCAATGTCCCGTTGCGCTTGTATTAGATAATCTCGTCCATCCAGCCGGGATTGACCTCGATGCTGAAGATCTCCGCTAGGGTCTTTGTGATACTTGGCTTGTCAAGGCACTCCACTCTTGTGTCCGCTGGACTCTGATGTGGCTGGGCGGTTGCCAGTCTCGCCAGTGAATCAGCCTTGGCGTTCTTTTCCCTGGGGATTTGTGTGATGGTGTGAAATTTGAACTTTTTGAGCAGTGTCTTGACGTACCCCAAATATGCCGCTAACTGTTGTTTCTTGGCTTGGAAGCTGTCGTTGACCTGGTTAACAACTAATTGAGAGTCGCTGAATATGTTGACGCTGTCAGCACCTGAGTCGATGGCGAGGAGTAGGCCGGTGATGAGTGCTTCGTACTCCGCCATATTGTTTGAAGCTTTGAAGTTGAATTTCAACGCGTACTCCGCGTTCAGTCCCCCGGGTCCTGTTAAGATGACTCCGGCGCCGCTGGCCTTGGCACTAGCGGAGCCGTCCACATGCAGGTTCCAATCTGAGTGTAGGGGAGCTGCTTCTTCAGCGGTTACCATGCAGGTTCCAATCTGTCTCGGCACCGGGTTCTGGCTGACGCTCGGTGAGTTCAGCGTTGAAGTCCGCCACCGCCTGGCCTTTCATGGCGGTTCTGGGTTTGTAATCAATGTCGAACTCGCTGAGCTCAATGGCCCACTTGCTGAGGCGCCCCGAATGTTCAGGGTTCTGCATTACCTGCCTCAGCGGTTGATTGGTTAACACATGGATTGTGTGGGCCTGAAAGTATTGGCGGAGGCGCCTGGCGGCAACGATGAGTGCGAGAGCTAGTTGCTCCAAGGGAGGATACCTTATTTCTGCTCCGTTCATGCCCCTGCCGGCGTAGAACACTGGGAGCTCATCCTGGTCCTCCCGCCGGACAATGGCGCAGCTTACCGCTGATACCGATACCGCTAGGTATATATACAGTGTTTCTCCTTGCACATGGATAGAGAGGAGTGGCACTGCCGCTAGGTATTCCTTCAGGCCCTGGAACGCCGCCTGACACTTTGGGTTCTAGTTGATGACTTTCTTGTGAGTCGTTTTGAGGAGCTTGAAAAATGGGGCACACTTATCAGTGAGTCTGGAGATGAATCGAGAAAGGGCGGTTAACTTGCCCTGGAGGCACTGGACGTGCACCTTATACTCATGATCCGCCAGGTCGAGGATGGCTTGTACTTTGTCTGGGTTAGCCTCGATGCCTCGTTCATTGACGATATAACCCAGAAACTTGCTGGCGGTGACGCCAAAGAAACATTTTTCTAGGTTGAGGCGCATACCATAGGCCAGGAGAATGGTTACTATGATCTTGAGGTTTGCCACATGTCCGCTGGCCTTTAAGCTCTTGACCAACATGTCGTCCACGTAGACCTCGATTATTTTTCCGAGATGTTCGGCGAACATGGCGTTCATCAGTCGCTGATAAGTTGCACCGGCGTTCTTCAGACGGAAAGGCATCACATTGTAGCAGTAGAGGCCCTTGTCGGTGGTGAAGGTGGTGCACTCCTGGTCGCCGGGATGCATCTTGATCTGATTATAGCCGGAGAAAGCGTCCATCATGCTAAGGAGCTCATGCCCGGCGGTTGCATCGACCAGTTGATCGATGCGGGGTAGCGGTAAACTATCCTTTGGGCATGCCTTGTTGAGATTTTTGAAGTCGACACACATCCGCCATTTGCCGCTGGGCTTTTTGACCATGACCAAGTTGGAAATCCACTGGGGATAGATGACTTGGCAGATGAACCCAATGCCCTGGAGCTTGGAAACCTCCTCTCCTATTGCCAGGTATTTTTCCTCATCAAAGGCCCTCCGCTTCTGTTTGATGGGATAAAAGGATGGTTTGATGGTGAACTTGTGTGTGATGATTTCAGGAGAGATACCTGGCATATCCGAGTATGACCATGCAAAGACGGCAGCATTGTCACGTAGGAATTAAGTGAGTTCCGCCGCTACCTCTGGGTCTAGTTGGGCGCCTATGCGGACCGTCCGCTCAGGGTGCTCATCTGAGATGCAGACAACCTTCAACGACGTTTCCGGGTTGACCGGCTCTTTCTTTACATACTTCTTCTCCTCATCTCTAGGATCCTCGAAGATATCTGGTGGCGGTGCCTGATTACCCACCGTTAGGATTTCATGGCGGCGCGTTGACCGTGCTATAGTAGTTGGGTGTAGGGAACTTCATGAGAAGCATGTATCCGGCGATAATGCACTTGAGCTTGTTGAGTGCCGGCCGCCCAATGATGGCGTTATACGAACTGAAACAGTCGACTACTATGAACTCTGTATGTACCTCCGCCATGCATGGACTAGTGCCAATGGTCAACCACATGTAGTCGGAGCCTAGCGGTTGCGTGACGTCGCCAGAGAAGCTGAGCAGTGGCTCGTGATCCTGGAGTAACTTCCTATTCCTTTTGAGGTGGTTGTAGCAACCGCTGAAGATGACGTTGACAGCGAACCCGCTATCCACCAGGATTCTCCCTACTGAAAATCTGCCAAGAATGGCGTCGACCAAGAATGGGTCGTCATGGGGTAAATGCACTCCGCGCTCCTCCTCCTCTGAGAAGGTAATAGGTTCCCATCCTGACCTTGGGAGTTTGGCGGATCTTTCGTAGCGGATGTTGCAGACTTCTTTTGGGTGATTAGCGCGTGCATAGCGCTTCCTTGCCCTGTGGGACATGCTAGTGATTGGGGCACCGCCGTCGATGGTGTTGATGCGGCCCAAGGTCTCAACATTGGCGATCACAGGTGGCGGTTGGCGTACCTTGAACTGCTCCATCTTGCCGTCACGGTACAAGGTCTCAAAGGCCGTTTTGAGAGCATTGCAGCTGTTGGTATTGTGACCGCTGTCCTCGTGGTATTTGCACCACTTGCCGGTGTTTCTTGGTTTTCCCGTTTTTGGGTATCTTGGTGGGGGTGGCGGTGGGATCTGATCCTTGCATTGATTGTATATTTCCTCATACGATGCTGTGAGGACTGTAAACACTGCATACCGCTGAGAGGACTCCGCCTGCTTGTTGCGGTTATCCCCATGGGTTGGGCGGTTGCCCTTGTTGTAGTGCTGGTCCCTCTGCCACTTGTTCTGGTGGTGGCCCTGCTGCCACTCCCTCTTCTTGTCAGTTGGCGGCGCTGAAGGGGTCTTTGTTGGGGGCGGCGCTGATGATTGGGGGATGGCTGTGTTGACTTTGTTGGTGTTGCTGGTGGCGGTGGGGTTTCTCCATATGTGATGAATTCCGCCTAGGCGTGAATGACCGCCTCACTCATGACGTGGTCATATGCCGCATTTGGATGATTGTAGTTGAGGTGATAGAGGAATGGCCCCTTGAGGAGTCCCTGCTTGAAGGCCGCCGATGCCATTGTTTTGTCTAGGTCGCGGCACTGAGACGCTGCCGCCCGCCATCTTGTGACGAATGCCTTCAGTGATTCGTCTTCCCCTTGCTTGACGCTGAACAACTGACTTGTGTTGTGATGTCCAGAGGACAATAAGATGAATCGAGAGAGGAAGGCGTGTGATAGTGCATGGAATGAGTCAATGGACCCCGGCGGACACTCGAAGAACCAGTTCATTGCCTCACCATCCAACGTTTCGCTGAACAAGTGGCACAGGGTGGCGTCGTCAAATCCCTTGTTGTTGGTGACCTTCTTGAAGGTGTCCATATGGACGAAGGGGTCAGACATGCCGCTGTAATGTGACATCTTTGGGGTTTTTGCATACGCTGGTCTGATAGCCTGTAGAATCGCAGCGGTGAAGGGCCCAGGTCTGAAAGCGAAAAGTGGATTCTGAGTTGGCGCTGGGGCGCTCGACTCCGCCCGGATTAATCTCTGCTCCAGTTGTTGCATCCTTTTTCCAATATCTGGGCGGTTGCATCGCCGGCGGAACCAGCCTGGATATTCCGCTGGACCTGCCTGCGCCTTGGCGCAGGCGGATTGCCTTCAGTCCTCGCCCTAGCTTCCAAGCGGTTGGTGTGCGGCAGTGATTCCGCCTCCTGCTCCAACATTAGTTGGGGGATGGGCGGTGGTCCCATCCCCAATAGTTCAGGTGGGTCCAACGGTACCTGCATTTGTATGACTGGCCCCGGTACCAATGTGCCGGTGCCGGGCCGACTACGCCTGGTGCTGCATGATTGCTCGCTCTGTGCTGGATTGGCAGTGGCTTCCAGCGTCCTCTTCAGTTCATCAAAACGTGACATCAGCGTAGCTACTTGTCTTTGGGCCTCAACCTTTTCTCTGCGCTCCTCTTCACGCTCTCTGTTTGCCTTGTGAAGGTCCGCCAGTGCCAGCTCGTACATAGTGGTGAGATCTTGGCCCGGTGGGCGGCTGCTGCTTGGATTTGCCTCACCGCCGGGGTTGTTGGCTGGGGTGGTGAATAGTGCGCGGTTAACGCCTACCGCTGGGTCGGGGGGTTGGGGAATGGTGGATTGGTCTGCCTGCTCTTCAGCGTTTCCCCCGCTTCCGTTAGTCATGGTGATTGTGGTGGGATGACCTTTTGTTCAAGGGTTCCCACAGACGGCGCCAATGTTAATGCTCAAAGTCCGGCGGTAGCCGAACCTTCGTTTAATGCGGGTCCGATGGGCGGACCGCTACTCTGTAGACTTGGTGGTCTTTGCTAGCTGTCAAATGAAAGACAGGGCGTCAGAGGGAGACCGCGTTGGGCGGTCTTCACTTCTCCAATGCCTAAGTCAGTCCAAACATATAAACAGCATAACAATAAATGAGTAGTAAATGCGTAATTAATGAGGAGAGAGGAGATAACCTTTTATAGGTGAGGAAGAGGTTGATATTCTCTTTGTTTTCGATGTGGGACTGATGTGCTTCAGTCCCCAGCTCTGGGAGCTACTGATGCTATCTTGGCACGGCGCGTGGCGGCGCGTCAGCAGTGATCTGGGGGTGATCCGAGGCTCAGGTTGTTGCCCGCCTGGCTGTGTATCTGCATGCTATTCCTTTGGCGGGAATTAGTACCTCTGGCGGTACAATGAGCGTAGCCCATTATAGCTAATTATGCTTACAAATGTACATGTATGTACACTTGGTCAATTACAAGCATTGGCGTTAATGTGGTCTCCTCAAAAACCCTGCTTGATCAGAGTAAGTAAAAATGACTACTTCCCCCCTTTCATTAATTATTTATATCATCAATAAGAACATCCACAAACCATGGCGGCCCAGCTTCCTTCCAAAATCTCGTACCCTCCAACATCAAAGCTTGTCTAGCAGCTGTGTAATACAATGGAAATTCATTATTAATTTATGATGATTTTTCAAAGATTATTAAATTGATTGTTAGGACGAATGTGTGGTTCCGGGTGGAGTCAAAAGATTTTGGATGAATATTTATTCGAAATGCACATTTTAGAGGGAGTACGAAGTTTGACATTTTATATGTTGAGTTTCTCCGAAAACTTCCGTCACAAAAGTTGTAGAACGCGTCGATACGAGTTCGTGGACATGTGACACGCGCAAATCGGAGATCGTATGATGAAGTTATGGTCAGCGGATGATTTTCTATTTTCGAAAATTTTCCTATAAATAGAAAAATTCCCAGATATTTTCATAATTTTCGAACTTTCCTTTTTTAGAAACTCTCTCTCTCTCTCTCTCTCTATGTTCTTTATGTTCTCTCTCCTCAGACCCGATGAAATCCAGCCGACCTGACCCGGATTTTCTAGCCATTTACGGCGTCCTCCGACCAAGCCACCAACGTAGACTTCTTCATCGCTACCCCCCGTCCTCCCTCTGGTGCTCACTGTCGACGACAACCACCGGAAGTGGCGGATCGGAGCAGAGTTTCCGACTCGATCAGACTTTCTGATTCCGGCTGCGGCTGGGCTCGATCGATCCTTTCATTTTTAGAATCTTCTCCTCCTCTAGATCAAGTTCATACCAACCTTGAAGGACGGTTTTGAGTATGGTAGCCGAGATCGTGATTTGAAGTTCAACGGTGGACGATTCTCTGATTTGCACACGTGATTCCAGACAATCTAGGATGAGTTAGGCTTTGCGTCAGGTATTAAAGTTGTTCCTCTCTTCATTGTGCACATTTTAGACGGTTTGATTAGGGTGGTTTTGAGTTTGGTCATGTGGCGGCGCTTAGAGGAGTTTCCGGCCATGCCAGGGGCAGTTTCTAGTTTTATTTATCATCTACTCGTCGATACAAGCATTTTGATATTTAATACGTAAGTTTTGGAGTTCGTATGAATTAGTTAGTGTTTTTACCGTTTTTGATTGTCTCGGTTTTCGATCTGTGAGGATCCGGTCGTTCGATCGACTTGTAGATGTGACATATTGATTGTAGGACTGTTCTGGACATTTTGGGTGGTCTCGGAAGAAGTTCCGCCTTGATTGGCGTTACTTTTAGGGTTTTAGTTCAAACAGGGGTTCAGACTTTAATCACTTTTTGTTTCATGTGCTGAGTTGTGACCTTATTTTTCTTAGGTGCTTGACAAAGGGAGTTTTGTATTTCTTATTGTTTCCTTAAAGACGCAGCTAGATTTTAGGTTAGTAAATCTCACGTGATTCATTCACGAATGAAATTACTTATTTTTCAGAATTAATTGATAAATTGTAAATCGTTTTCGAAAATGAATATTTGTTTTAAATGATATGAGCTCGATCGACTACGGTTCATAGGACTGCCAGGTATGGAAAATGAGTTTATCGAGTTTTGTGATTGTGCATTGTAGTTGGTGTTAGTGGCATTCCTGAGAAGATGACTACATATTTATATAAATTAAATTATGTGTTTATGTTATGAAGAATGGAGCTTTGGTGTGGAATTGGTATGTGTTGTGATTGTGATTTTCTTATAAATGTTTGCGGTTTCGTATAGTATAACCAAGGTGGTGATAACCAAAGTGGTGATAACCAAGGTGGTGATTATGATTGATATTGCGGATTGGTTATGATGTTGTTGTTGATTTCGATGAGCTTTATAGTAATTCATATTTCATTAAGTGTTTGAAGTAGATTGTATGTGTTATTTAAGCAATTCCACGTGCATGTAATCACCTGAACTAAAATCATACGCAGGGATTACCATTATTCTGTATTGTTTTAATTGCATATAATCTCCTGAACTAAACTTTATGCAGGGATTATCAATTGTTTGTCTTCATGTCATCACTTGAACTAAGTCATATGCAGGGGTTACTATTTTGTTTGATTTGTTTAATTTCATTATTCTGGTCTTCTATTTGTTTGTTGGAGTTTACTCATACAAGCTGTCAAAAGCTTACCGGGTTTGTTGTTGCAACCCGGTGCACTATTCAATGGTGTAGGGATTGATCCTGCAGGTCAGGAAAATCGTGGCTGAAGTAGGAATCGTGCGGTCGTAACTGTAGGTGTTCGGAAACTAATTTTGTTGCTTAACTTTCTTTAGACTTCTGTTTTGTAGTAAGCTCTGAGGGAGCGTTTACTTGTTAATTTGTTAACGCAACTTAATTCGTAAACTATGTGTGACATTATCATGTATTTGTTTTAAGTTGAAATTTTTACAGGTATTTAGTGTTGATGTATGAACCATCACGCCCTGTGTATTTTTATTTGTTTATTATTTATGCTTGGAAATCGGGGCGTGACAAGCTGTGTGGGCTACTCTATTGCAATTCATGTGAATCTTCCTGTTGGTAAGTTATAATTCCAACATTGTAAACGTCATGAGTTCGATTCTCACATGCATATATAAGGGTGTGGTGGGTTAAGTTTTTTATTTTTTTATTTTTTAGTGTGAATCTTCCTCCATTGCAATGCTTCAATGTCTGGCCTCAATGATCTAATTTCATCAAATATGGCGCCCTTCACACTTAAATCCGACCTTATGTTGTTCAGCGCATTGATGACCTAGATTGCCTCACTTTTTAGTTCCACTCTTCTATATCCTTTAGCTAAGCACAATTTTAACCCATGGCTAGGAATGAAGGAGTACCTGGTATGACATGTTGCGTTGCATACTTAAGTTGGCCTACTCCATCTCTCCCAATAAGTCTGACTCTCTATCATTTTTACTAATTTTTGTTTTTTTTTTTTTTTAATGGATACTGATTTCATCATATTCAATAGTCATAAGCAAGGGCTAGAGTCTAACATGCACTTGAATAGAAAACATACAAGAATCCCCAACTCTATCAAGTAAATGCAGACTCATTACAAGTCTGTTTTGAGCTCGCTATAGCAGCGAGCTTATATTCATTAGTCCGACTTCTATTATTTTTACTAATTTTTGTTTTTTTAATGGATACTGATTTCATCATATTCAATAGCCATAAGCAAGGGCTAGAGTCTAACATGCACTTAAATAGGAAATAGACAAGAATCCCCAACTCTATCAAGTAAATGCAAACTCATTACAAGTGTGTTTTGAGCTCGCTATAGCAGCGAGTTTATAGTACAAAGAACAACTCCGTGTCTTCTAGAGCAAAATCATTAGCTAGTTTCCCATTAACTAATCACGCAATTGCGGTACCAATAAAGACGCCACTTCCTAGCAAACAAATAGGAGCAACTCAATTATCCATAAGCCGCTTGGAACGCCAATCTTATTTAAGATAATTACCAACTCTCAAAGTAGTCATGATTCCAAATTGGACCAATAAATCGACCTAAAAGCCCAAAAAGGGTCCACCTCTTAGGTTAGCCCACTCTCATCACTAAGTGATAAATAAGGATGGTAAGGTACCCTCCTTACTGGCCCACATGAGAGATCCCAACAACCCAAATTTGAGCTTAACAGGCCTAAGCCCAAGCTCGATTAAACTGACCAAAAACCCTAGCCCGCTTCTACCATCCCATTGCCGCCACCGCTAAACTTTCCAGCAGCCGGAATTTCCAACACACCATCAAGCGACGAAAATCTAAAAGAAGTGGCGTTGCCTCTCCTCTGCAAACGAGGATAAGCAATCTCAATCCAAGCTCAATAACCCGGCTGAAATTAAGAACAAACCCAATCACCTGCAACAATGCTGGCTGGAATCGATCAAGAATTGGGTTCTTGCCTCTCTGTTATCCGCCGACTCTACACTGTTGCCTACTTGGAATCGATCTCCTCTGGACCTCAGCAGATCGATGTTAGACCACGTCGTCGCGTTCTATCAAATCCCTACTGCACGTGAACCGGCGACACAAACCCAACATGGATTCGTCCGATACCCACGATGACATGAAACTCACCGCACTAGATCCTTCGGTCTGGCAAGGTCCGCTTCTTTGCTCAAACCCTAGAGCAGCTCTTCTAAATATCTGGTTGTTTTGTGTAACTTTCTTTTTTTTTGAAAGGAAGGGGAAGAACCCCTAAAACACTAATAATCAAACGATAGAAACAACAGACCTCGGAGGGGACATTAGGCCTGTACTCCGGTTTACAACTAAAGCTTTAGCAATATCTTCCACAAGAACATCCTGAATAATAGCAGGACTCTCATCAACCCAATACTCATCAACAAAGGAATAACTAGCAACATGCGCTAACCTATTGGCTACGCTGTTAGCTTCTCTGAAAATGTGAAGCAATTGAAAAGAATTGAAAGTTTGAATATAATCCTTACAATCGTCCACAATGCGACCAATTTCTGAAAAATCATCATTTATCCGTGCAATAGCCGCTGCAAGCACCGAGCAATCACACTCAACAACCACATCAGTCCAACCTTGGTGTAGAGCGATGAGAAGCCCTGCTCTCAGTGCCTCAGCCTCCATCTGCAACGCAGAAGACACATGAGAGAAAGGCCGAGCTAGCGCAGCCATACAAGTTCCCATCTCATCCCTAACCACCACACCAATTCCACCTTTACCTCTATCCACCTGAAAAGCCCCATCTATATTGATCTTGAGGCGTCCAGTAGGTGGAAACCTCCAGTAGACTCTTGGCCTCTTTTCCTTTCGTCGAGAAGTGGTATGAACTTTCTGGTAGTCCCCAAGCCAACGAACCGCCCAGCACACCGAACTCCAGCTATGGAAAACACCATCCTGCCAAATTACACAATTTCTGTTCTTCCAAATTACCCAAAGAAGCACTTAAACTGTTTTGTGTAACTTTCAAATGCACTTAAACTGTTTTTTTTTTTTTTCATTTTAAAAAATTTACATAAATTCAAAAAGTGTTAAAATAGAGGTAATTACTTGAAATATAGTTTAAAGATTGCTAGCCAAAAGAATTTTTTAACTATATTGGCTAAAGAATAGCTAGTCTTTCTGAAGATGTTCTTAGACTCCATATATTACTTTTGTCTTTCTCTTACCCCTCCTCTTCTTCCCTTCTTCACAACTCTACAATATTACTTCCGACAAAGCCGCAGATCTCTACCTTAACCACAATCACCCAACTAGATTATAGTGTATAAATTTGGTGGAAGGCTGCTAGACAAAGGTGCAAAGTCTAGATTGAAAGTCTACGCTAGTTATATTCAATAACTATCGATTGGAATTGCATGTTCACATTTCGTTTTCAGTTTTGGTATGCTGAATCATTTTATCTCATTCTTCCTCTCTCCCGGCCTCCCTCCGTTGCATCTCACATCCATTTCCAACCTATCTCGGTTCGGAAAACATGTCTTATTTCGGTCTGAAAGAGAAACAGGAAACTAGGAGCTGATTAGTCGTTGATACATGTTCCATAAATTGTGGACTTTGGTGTCAAATGGTTGTGGTCATTGGGCCGCGCTGGTGTTGATTGATGGTGGCGATGATGTGGTGCGATCACATCCTACCTTCATTTTCCAGCGTTTACATAAAAGAGCTGATTAGTCCTTGATATATGTTCCATAAATTGTGGACTTAGGTGTCAAATGGTTGTGGTCATTGGGCCGCGCTGGTGTTGATTGATGGTGGCGATGATGTGGTGCGATCACATCCTACCATCATTTTTCAGCGTTTACATAAAACAAAATGATTTTTAAATGTTACAAAAATATAAAGATTTGGCGCTCCAAATAAAATCATGCTTCTTCTTCAAACAGAATAAATAATATATTTACAACTGAACTTTATGCTCCACATAATTTATTATCAAAAGGTTCAAAATTGTATATTAAACGTATGAATCTTATTTACAGACCAACCCAGGAGTCTAACCACTACTATATCTAAAGCAAGCTATATGATCGATATGCTCAAGCTTACACACTACAACCTACAAAGCACAATAATCCCAATATCCTTCATGGTACAATACCGTCTTAGTAATACAACCACCCAAAACACACGACGGAAATTAACATCATCCTCATGAGTCTGTGACTCACGATTCATGCTGACAAAAGAAGAAACAGAAGACTCACGAACATATAATTTTTTTTTTTTTATTTTATATTATTTTGAAGACAATTCTTCCCCTCACCGACTGAAGTAATGACGAGGCGAGAATAGACGACGGGGAGAGAACATTCCCATATACCTCGGGGAAGCAAGGCCGTCGATGGAGCGGTACTCAGGCATGATGTACCCTTCTTTCTCCTCTCGAGAGACGCTTCTGTTGGCCCCGTTGAAGGTGCCATACTTCACCAACTTTCCCACCCAAGATTTCTTCTTGGTTGGACTCTTGTGTCCACCATTCATTTTCTCACTTAGGTACTCCCTCACCGCATGCAAACCCTGCTCGAAAACCTCGACTGGAGGCGAGACCATAGGGTTCCCTTCGACAATGAGCTTCTGGAGCTTCTTGAGACATCCGATGGAGTCTGGGAGGGCGGTGATCTTGTTGTAGCTGACGTCCAGTTCGACAAGGGACATGAGGAGGCCAATGGAGTAGGGTAGGGTTTCCAGGTACTGGAAGTTTTGGCTGACATTGAGAACTTCGAGGTTGATGAGGTTCTCAAGGTCTTCAGGAAGAGACCTGAGGCAATTGAGGCGAGCATCTAGTACCCGCAGATTGGTCAGGTGGCTGAGAGAGCGTGGCAAGAAGACAAGCTTGTTGGAGTTCACGGATAGCTTCTTGAGGTTGATAACTTCGAATCCAATGGTATCTGGGAGCACGCTGATCTTGTTGAAGTTGGCATTCAACTCTTCCAGTGACCTGAGTAATTGTAAAACCACAATTAATTACTTTGATCTTAAAACTCAGAATAACAATTTAACTATTTTTACCACATACTAGGTGCTTTTAGACCATCTTGGTTGACCATATTAAAGTGATCCAACTATTCATTATCCTACGTTGCTGGTTGTACGGTCTAGGGTTTCACTATCTTTGAATGCGTGTAACTGTTACTATAGGTAGTCAACCTCTTAATGAATTAGACTTTGGACTCTTCATTCTAAATTTAATTCCCCTCACCATCAGTTCAAAGTCCCCATTAACCTAATCATTATTATTATTATTTTTTGAGAAGGACGTCAGCCCTTTATTGAAATGGAAAAATTACATCTTACAAAACTCAGCTGCAACTGCAGCTAGTAGAAAAGCAGGAGTTGAAAAGTAATCCTATTACCCTAAACATAGCACCAAAGATGATTAGACTCCCAAAAATTAATGTTTCCTCGGAAAATAAAAAAAGATTGATATTTGATGGGCAATTACTAGAGCATTCTGTGAGTTGCTTTCCTAGCCTACTAGTTGTGCTATTATACTGAAGGGAAGGATTCAAATGCAATATTCAAAATATCAATCTCAATCTTGAAAATGTTGTCATGTATAAGAACAAGGAAACAAGGAAAAGATATATATGGTATGAATATACAAAGATATTAAGATGTTTATATTCAGTTTTCAAATCTAATCCTGATATGGACTGGTTTATTTGAATCTGAACTACCTTTAAATAAAAGAAATTTACAAGAAAAGGGTCACATCAGTATTAGCAGGAAAATATGACCGAAACTGTAATATAATGTCAATGATTTGGTCTGGTGCATGTGAAATATTTTTCCACAACAGGTAAAGGATCCGTAATCAATTGAAAGAGAAATGTTATAGGATGGACCATTCTATACCATCATTTTTTTATGTCTTCATTTTACATGCAAAAGTTAATTTGTATTCAATAGAGAAGATTAAACATTTTAGGTATCTTTTCTACCTTCCTTTTTTCCAGGAAAGGTACAATCCTTATACAGAAATATAGATACATATATATCAAACAGTCATCAAATGATTAATCATAATACTGATTATCGGAAAGGAAAGACGATGAAGAGTACTTAATAGAAGAAACTACAGACCTGCAATTTTCAATAGGTTTGGGGAGAGATTCAAGAAGGTTTCCAGAAACATTGAGAATCTTGAGCTTTGACAAACACCCAATTGAGTTTGGAAGGGACTTCAGCTGATTTGAGTGCACGTCGAACACCACCACGTTCAGTAACCTTGCTGTCAAGGATTCTGGTATGTTCTGTAAAATTGACCAGAAAATAAAATAAAACATTAGACCAAATCATATATGAAATTAGGAATGAACCATAACACTCTACCATCTTTTTGTTAAAAAAGAAGAAGAAGTAAATAAATAAATAATATATTCTAAGACACTGATATATGCTTCCCTTCTCTCACAACCATCCATCATGGGTGTAACTGTAATACTACGATAATTTTACAGATCAAATTAAATTCGCATCTCTTTTTCCGCTCGTAGAGACATAAAATTGTACCTACCTGGAGATTGTTATTGGAAAGATCAAGCTTGCAAATACTCCCCAAATTGAGAGAGGGATTAGGCAAGGCATCAAGAGACATCCCACTCAAATCCACAATCTCAAGCCTCTCTTCTTCGGTTATCGACTTCCTCCTCTCATGACCAGCCTTCTTCCTGATATCCATCCTCACCTGCTGCGGCTGCTGTTGTTGCTGCTGTTGCTCGTACATCATCTTCCCCCGAGAAAGAAAGATTATCCGATCAGATCCTTCCCGAGAAAAGGGATCGAAATGGGAAGAGAAACAAATATCAGAAACTTTCTCAGCTAAAGAGAGAAACCAAAGGCGCTCGTGTTTTTGCTTTTGTGTTGGGTTGCTGTGTTTACGTGCTTCTGGTTTGTTTGGGAAATGAGATTGAACGGGGATGTATATTTGTAGAGACGAGTGTAAGGACGTACGGAAAGAAAAGCTGCCACGTGTTCATGACGTATGTGAGCAAGTACAAGACCGTAATCTCCGTATGGTTAAGAAAGGGTTGCGTGGCCATGTCTCCGACTCCATGGAGGAGAAAGTCAACGGTTGCCAGTTATATTCGGGTCACCCGCCATTGTCGATCTCTCTTTCAATTTCGGCTTTTATTGTTTTGCCCTATTCTTATCCCTTGATATTTTTTCGAGGGTGGACCAAATCCACAACTAGGGTTTCTTTATGTTTTCGTCCTTGTATTGTATTCTAGTACTTTATAAAATTGTCAACTGGGCGTATATGTTTCATCTTTTATTTTCTTTTGTTGGGAAACAACAAGGAAATTAAGTAGAATATAAATATGAACACTCAAAGGTTCATGGATCGAATGCAAATATCCTGGTGTAACGTAAATGTCATGAATTTGCGAAGGTCATCCATATCTCCCACCCATTGTTTTTCCTCCTTCACAATAAAAACGTAAAATTTATAAATTTCTGTATATGAATAGCCGTACGTGGTAGCTAGGATGGCTACGGATCAAAGTACATTTCCAAATTTGTATTATCTTAATTTGATAAGAGAAGTGGCTTATAGAAAAGATTCTCAATGTGATGGTTTAGCTGTAATCTGTTGGTCTTATTTGTATCTATTGAAAAATATTAACCTTACATAATGCATGTCTAACCACTCCTTTGTAACTTGCCATTAACTATGCCCTTTCATTATTGAACAAGAATATATAGAGAATTTTCTTTTCAAGGCCGTTTCAATGCTCTCTCTCTAACAAACAGATAACAAAATCATTTTTGTTTCGTTTTCATTTTTTTTTAATGATCCTTAAGGGATGAAATTAAAAATGGGTGAGAATGATAGAAATTTGGAGGAAGATCAAGTCTAGAAAGAGAGAGTGTCATTTACTTTTTCCAACAGTCCTTCACCACTACTAGCTAGTAGTACCCCTTTTTCTTTTTGTTAATCCCACATTTTTTCTGTGACGAAATTAATCTGATATGCGCGCGTTGTGGTGGCGCACAAAAATTCTTCGGCCATCGCACATGCATGTACATAATATCCAGGAAATCTTATCTGTGACAGATCCTCTTCCGCGATCCATCTCATTTCCTAAGTTCGTACCAATGAACTTGTACAAAAGTTCTTAATTTATCTTAATCCTTACCAAATATTCAACATTAATAATCCCAGTGGTCCGTCCATTACATGACCTAGCCGTTAATGGACAACTTGAAATCAAACAACCATCAATTACTATATTGATTTTCCTTAAAATCTAGCTTAGAGCATCTTTAGCAGACTCTCTATTGTGGCTCCTTAGCTATTTTGGAGAGCATGTTTAGCTTTTTATCTATTTTAGCTGCTGAACCAGACTCCTAAGTGGCTCTCTATTATAACTTTTAGTTATCTCGCTCCTAAATATAGAGAGCGGGATGAAGCTCTCTATAATTTAAAACATTCCTTTTAAGTTATTTTATGTAATTTATAAATACATTTAAACTATTTAATATTCATTTAAAAAATAATAAACTAGCTAAAATAGAGAGCATTGATGCAGACGTAATTCTAAAGTGGCTAGCTAAAATGACTTTTTAACTATTTTAGCTAAAATTTGACTCAAAAATAGCTAGCATTGCTAAAGATGCTCTTACTCTGGCATTATGTCTTCCGAGAATAATGGGGTTTATTCCTCACACTCAGTACATATATATGCATTGCATTTGAATAATGATGCATATGCTGATATGATATGCTTCTGCCCTGAATTTGACTTAAAATAGAAACTTAATCAGTGGCAGTGGCAAATGATGTTGGTCCTACGTACATAAGTCAAGAGCTGAATTTGGGATAAATAATATTGTTTTTACAAGCCGCCCACAGGAGTAGTAATTTTGATTCTTTAGTTTTTATTCTTGAACCGTACGTTTAACTTTCTGAAGAAAAAAGATAGTATCGTACGTAGATAATGATCGAGAAGGAACAAGTCATCATTCAAGAATTAAGGGTTGCCATCGATAGACTAGGAGCTAGGCTAGTTATGATGTCATGTTTCACTAGATTAAAAATGTGGACAATGTCAAAGTGATCTATCATGATAATGAGGGAAATTAAATTAATTAGGTGGGAAAAAAAAATTAAAAATTAAAGTCAACAGATCGAGAGCCCCTGTTTTCCCAACAAGGACAAAAATTGTACTAGATATATCATATTTGGTAGGTCTGAAATGTTGTCTTCTTTGGAAATATTGATGATGATCTACATGCATATAAATCTCCAGAAATACATATATACTTGTATGGAGGATTAAGGATCCTTTCTTTAAGCAAAGAAAACAGGCACGTCGTTGGGGTTTAATTCTACGATGTATTTCAATAACGTGAGCTGTTTAATTTTGGTCTCCATAACTCCATAAGTACGTACTATTACAAAATATTAGCATCAAACAAATATTTAACCATTTAGTTAGATGGTTAAACATCAACCATAATCTTGATGTTTGCTCAAAAGTGTATCACCGGAGGTAGCTAGCTACACCCTTGAAGGTGCCAAAGGTGAAAGCACTAAGTGTTGGCATGTTTTGCGCCCACCTTAGGTGTTGAAGGGCAGCAAGGATTGCCTAAGTGAAGCAAGATAAATTAGGAGTCAGTGTGCGGGGAGTTAGCCTTGCTAGGCACATGGGTGTGCAGGGCGTTAACTTTGCTAGCAAAGGTACAGGCAGGACGTTGCCTAACATTGGCACCATCAGTAGGCAAGGAGTTAGCCTCACTAAGCACTGATAGCAAGCCCATGTATTGAGATTAGGCAATGCATGGCTTGTGTGGGGGACTACCAGGGGCAGCACACAGTAAGGGGCATGCTGGCGGAGTTGACAAGCAATCTGCCAAGTATGGCGGCAACCTGGCCACAACCTGCCGGCTAGGGCTGACCAAGGTCGGCCAAGAGGCAGACAGTGCTGGCCAAGGCTGGCTAAGGCAGCAAGCATACAATTAAGCAAGTGACATGCCCACGAGCAAGCAAGCTGATGCAGGAGCGATGCAAGTGGAAGTTAGTAGCTCCTACATTTCCATCCACAGGAAGTTGAGAAGAGTTACTTGAGGTGATCTTCCCTTTGGATAAACTTAGGTGGTTGGGGATGTCAACCACACTTGATAGGATCGAGTGGTTAGTTGATTCAATCCCTAGGCGGTTAGGGGTGTGTTACCCGTAACAGAAAATCGTGCGTTGCTCGACACATGTACTTAGGGAAGTTGGGGTTCTCAACTTCTGAGAGTAGGCTGCTCTCTATAAATAGCGAATGTGGTTAAGGCTCTAAGAACATCCAAGTTCGGAAAGATCCATCCTATTGGAGTGTTATTGTAGAGATCCAAACACAAGTTCTTTGTTAAGTGTGAGTTAATAAAAGGTTGGGATTTTCCCGTAATTTGTGAGTTTTGTGGGTTGAGTTCTTATACAAATCTTGGTGTCCACTTGAGTGTGAGGGACTACTTCATGTGAAAGAAACACTTAAGTGCAAAGCACACTTTACTCTGAGGTGTTGCTTAATAGGTGTAATACCCCGAAAAATTGTATTAAATTTCGACGACTTTCAAAAAATGATTTCGCGGTAATGGGCACAAGTACGAAGTCCCGAGATGATGTGGAATTATTTTCGGACAAATAATTTTCAGAAAACGTAATTTTCGGGGTTCGCGAAATTTGACTTTTTATACGTTTGGATTATGTGAAAACTTCCTTCACGAAAGTCATAGAGCGCATCGATACGAGTTCATGGATATGTGGAACGCGTACATTGGAGTTCGTACTAGAAAATTATGGTATTCGGAAAAACTTTCTATTTTAGTATAAAGGACTGATTTTTTCTGAAATTTGCAAAGAAGGACAGAATTTCTAAAAATAGAAATCGAGCCCTCCTTGTCTCTCCCCGACCTGAAATCGCGTCAATCCTTTCCCCGACCATATCTTCACTGTCCGGCCACCATTGAATGTGCCACTACCGGCCTGGCTTCGCCTCTTCCTCCTCCACCTTCCTATGGCAGCCTTGCAGCCTATCTCGGCCCATAGACGCCGCTGTCGAAAAAGCTCGATCTGAACTCAGATTTTGGGTCAACGCCAATTTCTCTCTCCTCCGACCACCATAGGTCGAGCCACCTGCCGTTCTAGAATCCCCTAAAGATGCTGATCATGCTCCCCAAGCGGCTTGAAGAGTTTTAAAGGGTGGAGGGAGAAATCAAGCAAATCGGAAAATCCTCCGATCTACTTACTGTTTTGGTAATTTCCTGCCTATTCTACTTTGATTTAGGCTTGTTGCTAGTTGTGAAAGTTGTTGGACATATATTGAGGAAGAGTTTCATGTAGGTTTCACCGCCCAACTCGGCGGTTGATGGCGGCGCTGTGCGACGGCTTCTAGCCACCTCAAGGACTGTTTATGTTCCTGATTTCGATCTACTCGTCGATACGAGCATTTCGATATACAACACTTAATTTTTGGAGACCGTATGAGCATGTTAGAGTTTCAGCGTTTACGATTCGATCGATTTTCGATCTGAGAGGATTCGGCTGTTCGATTGACTTGTAGCTTTGTTATATTGATGGTATAAGTATTCCGGAGACCTGGGGTGGTCTTGGGTGAAGTTTCGCCTCGATTGGCATTACTTTAAAGGTTTTAGTTCAAACGGGTGTTCAAAACTTAATCACTTTTGATTCTTGTACTAAGTTGTGACGTATATTACTTAGGTGATTGACGGAGCGTATTCGATACCTTATCTCTTCTGTAAGAGAAGATGTAGCAGAATTTAGAGGTGAGTGAATCTCACGTGGTTCATTTATGAACGGATTTACTTATTATTCAGAATTATGTGATAAATTGTAATATCATTTTCGGAAATGAATATTTGTTTTAATTGATATGAACTCGATCAACTACAGTTCATTGGACTATGGTTCACAGGTATGGAAAATGAATTTTAAGTATAAAAATGAGTTTCTCGATGTTTTGCGAGGCCTCGCTCTGAAATTAAAGTGCGAGGTTGGAGTTTAGGGTCACTTTTCGGTCGCATATCCACATCTCGACCGTTCTGTTTTTAGGTACTCATATATAGATCATCTCTGCAAAATTTCAGCTAAATTGATTGTCGTTAAGGCATTGATAACTGCCTTAAAGCTAGTACGGTTCAGGTTTGACAGATTCAGTTCATCCATTGGTTTAAGCGAGTTAGATACCTTAAAGATCATCAATTTGGCTGAAATTTTGCAGAGATGATCTATATATCAGTATCTAAAAACAGAACGGTCGAGATGTGGATATGCGACCGAAAAGTGACCCTAAACTCCAACCTCGCACTTTAATTTCAGAGCGAGGCCTCGCTCTGGATAGGATCTGTATATATATATATATATATATATATATACGTGAAATATATATTGATGGTGTGGTGTTGTAGTGGGTACAAGATTTATGAATTTATTCATGTTGGTGTTTTGTGGTTTTACTCTTTGCGGGAGAACAATATACTTAAGAATGTTGATTTATATTGTTTTGAAAGAGTACCTTGTGTTGTGAGGTAACATTTTGGGGTCGAGCGGGATTCCTTTAAATGTTTTGTTCTATGGGATGAAAGGCCTGAAGTCCGAAGGTTACAGTGATAACCTCAGTGCAAGTAAATTGGGATACCAAGCCTTTGGCCAGGTGATTGGTTACGATTCAGTTAGAACTCTAGTATGTCTGCAAGGGTACTATCATGGTGGTAACTGTGAGTTATTGCACCATGAGTACATAATTTTCAAAGAGTGTCTCGTGTGTTTTTCTGTCTTTCGTGGTCCATGAAGGACTTGGGATTTTTACTAAATAGTGGGGTTGATTGGTTACTTTAATTTACTCTTGAGTTGAGAAATTGTTAAGTATGTGTTGTTTGAGTAATTTTAATGTGATCTCCTGAACTAAACTATATGCAGAGATTACTATGATTTCTAATTTGGATTGTGTGCTTTTCGGTGATTTCCTGAACTAATTTTCTACGCAGGGATTACCGGTTTTCATTTAGAATGATTTGATTTGTCATAGTAGTGACATGTGTGTTCCTTAAAAAGAAAAGGATTTTGATGTTGGAATTAATTATTGTGTTGATTTGTTTCCTCGAATCGGAAAGGCGTTTTTGTAGTTATTTAGGTTTACTCATACGAGCTTGCAAAAGCTTACCGGGTTGTTGTTTCAACCCGGTGCACTATTCCATGGTGTAGGGGTTATTGTGCAGGTCAGAGTAACACTCGTCGAAGCTGAGGTGTACGTTCGGTAGCGTGGACATCGAAGGGTACTCTTAGTTTTAATCTTCCGTTGTGTAGTGAGAGTGGTGGGTTTGTTTACTTATTGAATTGTTGTTTAGTTTAATTCGTAAACTCTTTGTAATGTAATATGTGACTCTAAAGAACGAGTCGGTATTGACATTGGTGAGCTTGGTTTGTTTGCTGTTTAGTTTAAATGAAAAATTTTCTAAGTATTTTCTTGTGCTTGTTAAGTTTTCGCGTTTCGGATTTGAATTTATTTATTCAAATTCGGGCGTGACAATAGGCTGGTCTTATTATCATGTGTCAGGTAGCAAGGCGCCATCACGGACTTGAGGGAAGCAAAAAATTCCCTAATCGAGTACGTGCCCGTGACACTAGCCAAGGCAAAATACTTGTCCATTA
Organism: Rosa rugosa; assembly: GCF_958449725.1. Taxonomy (NCBI): domain Eukaryota; kingdom Viridiplantae; phylum Streptophyta; class Magnoliopsida; order Rosales; family Rosaceae; genus Rosa; species Rosa rugosa. Next base: position 43,873,127 of record NC_084824.1, on the reverse strand, counting down.
CTAATTGCATGTCTACAACATAAATATATATATATGTGTGTGTGTGTGTGTGTGAGTGTGTGTGTGTGTGTGTGTGTGTGTGTGTGTGTGTGTGTGTGTGTGTGTACAGATCCTATCCAGAGCGAGGCCTCGCTCTGAATTTAAAGTGCGCTTTTAGAGTTTAGGGTCACTTTTCAGTCGCATATCCACATGTTGACCATTCAGTTTTTAGGTACTAATGTATAGATCATCTCTGCAAAATTTCAGCCAAATTGATAGTCGTTAAGGCATTGATAACTGCCTTAAAGCTAATACTATTCAGGTTGGACAGATTCAGTTCGTCCATTGGTTTAAGCGAGTTAGATACCTTAAAGATCATCAATTTGGCTGAAATTTTGCAGAGATGATCTATATATTAATACCTAATAACTGAACGGTCGAGATGTGGATATGAAACCGAAAAGTGACCCAAAACTTTAACCTCGCACTTTAATTTCAGAGCAGGACCTTGTTCTAGATAAATATTATATATATATCTCCCCCCTCCCCAGTCATATAAATATCTAGACCCTATGCAATTGCAAGCTCTAATCGATCCTCTCAGCTGGTAGTTATGCATGTAGTGTTGTGGCAGGCTATTTATCCAAACAATAGATATGATAAAATGAACACATTTCTGAGATTTATTATATCCTAATAACAAAGGAGAGTTTTTAATGAGGACCACTAAAATGAGGACTTTTTTTTTAGACCCACTTTTCGATCACATTTCCGCAAATCAACCGTTGGATGTTTAGATATTCATGTGTAGATCATTTATGCAATTTTACAACTAAATTGAAAATCATTAAGGTATTCATAATCGTGATTTATCATTTATGAAAATGAATGGTTCACATTTGACAGATTTGGTTCGTCCATTGATTTGATCTAGTTTGTTACCTTAATGATTATCAATTTGGAAGAAAATTTCAGAAGTGATCTACTCATGTACACATAAACATCTAAGGCCCCGTTTGGTTAGCTGGAATGTCAAAATTGGAAAAGGATTTATTTTCCTTTCCAGACGGATATGGAATGGAATATGATTTGGTATTTCCATGTGAGTGTTTGGAATATTACTAGAAATTAAATTTTGGAATTAATTTTTCATTTCTATTGTAGTGTTTGGTAAGTCATAAGAATGAAATATGGAATTATAATTTTCAATAACGCCCTTTTACTAATTAAAGTACATCAATTTATAAGGAATATTGGTGGGGAATATAAATTTTTAGAGGGATAATTAATGTAATTTTGCCTTTGACAGTGGGAAATGGAAATAGAATACCACCCATGACTAGGTAATTCTATTCAGGCTTTATGAGGGAGTCAATTTCCAGTCAAATCTTATTTTTTATTTCCTTTCCAATCTTTAATTACAACCAAACAACACATCTGAATGGAAAATGAAATTAATTCCCATTCCATACCATGATTTCCTGCCATCCAAACGGGGTCTAACGGTTGATTTGCGGTAATGTAATCAAAAAGTGGATCTTCCAAACAATTAATTAGAAAGTCCTCATAAAGTAGTTCTCATTTTAGTGATCCTCCTCATTAGAAACTCTCTCTTATAACAATATCATGAACTATCTAATTTTCTCGATCTTCTCCTTATTAAGAACCATTTTTTTTTTCAAAAAAAAAAAAAAACATTTTTACAAAAAAAAAAAAAAAATTGCTATACCATTTAGGAATTTTCTTAAGTACCCGGGTGTTTGTCATACACCCATTTTGTTAAATATTTTGGACCATTGGATTAGTAATATATCCAATCCAATGGTCCAAAATATTTAAAATTTAATTGGTAACCTGTTTAGTGTTTAGCCAATTACTATTAGTTAAATAGTATTTATTACTAATTAATTTATCATTATCCAATTAATATTTGATTATCAATTAACAATTACGCTATTGACAGTTACGTTTTTTCCTTATTAAAAACACAAAAACTTCTAATCTAGGCTCACGGAATTAGTATTAATTAAATGGTCTTTATTGCTAATTAGTTATAGCATTAGTATTTTCCTGAACCAAATATAATTCTTTTTACATGCATTTTACGACAACCACAACAATTAATGTAAAAATAGATAATCTTTGTTTTAGATGTAGTAACTACTTCACGTACAACTTGTTATTACTGTTTTTGAACTAATTTATAAATGTTACATATAGGTAAACATTTAAGTAATATAAATATTTGGACTAAAAGCACGTTCTCATTGGTGTAATGAAGTTCTCCCTTGCGTAATTTAAGTAATATATTGTGTAATTTCCATTGTTGAAGTTGTACTTTCAGTCAACGCAATTTACCACAATCCACATCAATTGATGTAAAAACGATAATTTTTGTTCTAATTGTAGTAATTACTCCACCTACAACTTATTTACTAATTTATGGACAATTTAACAAGTTTGACAATAAATTTGTTGTTAGAGTGGTAAATCTTTATGTTTTTAATATTAATTAAATGACTACACATGTTACCACAACCCACAACAATTAATGTAAAAGTTGTAACTTTTGTTCTATTTAACTACTCCAAAAACTATATCATTTACAAGATTATTAACCATTTTACAATTCTAACAACATTTGTGTCGTGAACGCGGTAAACTTAATATTAGAGCAAAATATATGTAAGTACTCAGTATTGTAAGGAGGTTCTCCATTTGAGAATCATTGTTATCCATTTGATAAAAGTTGTCCTACTATGATATTTACATTTTTGACCACTCAATTACAATAACCACAATAAGTGTGGTCATGAGTCTTAATTTTAGTTTTATTAGGTGTAATTTATTATTTTGACATTATTTATTACTTGTTTCTGAACAATATTACATATCAAGAAAGAATGTGTTGTTAATATAGTAAATTTTATTTTTAAAAATGACACATGTCAACATTTAAGTGGGTAACCTGTTAACCAGTTTAATAGGTTTCCACTACATTAATTTATTAAAAATAAATAAATAAATAAAGGTATGGTATACATTAAGGTACCCTAGACGAACTCATACCATTTAATAGCATGATCATTCGAATGCTCATACAATGATCTGTGTATGTTTATATAATTACAATTAGAGAGCATCACTTCTGTGGGATTAGTTTGATAGTGTCAAGGGCATCATCCGAGGAGGCTGAGCGAGGAAGAAGTTTTGTCTATTTCTAATTGCATGCACCCTGCATGTATCTAAGCGCAATAACACGTTTTGAACCCTGATCCTTTTATGGTAGTGATGTGTGTGGTGTGCTAGCCGTATGCAGCCAGAAACTCTGACTGTATAGAAATCAGAGATAAGATAAACAATAATGTTCGTTATGGACAAATAAATTGGTTAGTTCAGCGAGCAACTATTGTTGGCCAAGGTTGTTTTCAACACCTAGCTAGCTAGGGACTATGACTTCTACTAGATCAGAGTCTGGTGTGTCGTTCTCAACGTGTAAACTTACAAGTCTCATTTTCATGTCTGTGTAAACTGAAGAAAACAATGTGAAACTACGTTGGAATTTTGTGATGATATATAGCAAGCGAACAAATTGAATATTTCGAGATAGATACAAACTACTACTTTGCAAGCAAATGTAACTGGGAATATGATTCCTTTCAATGTCAACTTCGTATGAAGAAAGTAATTCAAATACGTATAGAACACTATGAAACTTGGGCGGGCAGGTTTGCCTAGCTATGAGGCCATCGACGCCAAACTAACTAGTACTGATTAAGAAACAATTTAGTAGTAAAAATTAGCCAAGAGATGAGGATTATTACAATTAGCAAATTAATTTATGTGAACAAACATAAATTTATGTGAGCACTTCGAATTGTTTTAATTTTTTTTTTTCTCTTTGAATGATTTGAAGAATCCGCCTACGAGTCTCTTCATACATGTCAATATCGTCTCATTTCTGAATCAAGTCACCAGATTTTATAATGGGTACGTACATGGCTTTGTCAAAATGTATCAATTTTAATGAGTTTGTTTGAGTGTTAGGGTGTCAAACGGACCGTCATAATGTTCATTTTTTTATTTGATACGGGCTAGTTAGGCCTCGTTTGGTTCACGGAAGGGAAATCAATTCCCTTGTCTTTCCAGTGGGGAAGGGAAACTAAAGTTCCTGTCAGGTTTCCTTTCCTGTGTTTGGTAAAGCAGGGAAAGCATCCAGGAAAGACCATTTGATTTCCCTTCCAGTGTTTGGTTGGTGAAGGAAAGGAAAGTAAAAATATAGCTATGTTTCAATAATACCCTTGTATTTTAATAAAAATACAAACTATGTTTCAATGGGTATATTTGGCAATTGTATATTTGAGCAGGGTTATTATTGTCCAAAATTGCAGTCATAAATGCTGGGAAAGAAGAGGGGAAAATCAATCCCATGGGTCTGGAGTGGAATGACCTTCCCCCCAATTTTCCCCTCAGTCAGGAAAGTGCTTCCAGATTTTGTGGTTACCAAACAAAGGAAAGGAAAGACTTTCCTTTCCTGATGCCTCAAATCCATGAACCAAACATGGCCTTACGGTCTCTAACATTGGAAATTATTCTATGCACCGACGGTGCAAGTGACCCAACCCTTATAAAATAATCTCAACCCTTGATATTTATTATCAACTTTATTTTTAATAAACAAAAAGTGTATTTAATGCAATCTAACCATTCATTTATGTTGGTGCAAGTGCACGGCGGTGCTCTGAATAATCTCTCCTCTAACATAAGCTAGCATTTTCTTCTCCAATTACACCTTTTCATTCTACTATTGATTTTTCTTTCTTGTATTTCACCTTGTATTTTAGCAAAAGATAATGCTTCATTATTAGCTCCAATTACTATGATGGAAGTTTCTAATGCAGTCCATAGCATTGGACCTCTTAAAGCACCAAGTCCTGATGGCATTCATGCCATCTTCTATCATTTTTTTTGGAATCAGGTTAAAAACTCTCTATTTCATTTAGTTTTTTCCCCCCCTTCAAATCTGGATCTTAGTTTGATAATTCGAACTAACATTGTTCTTATTCCAAAAACTGAGGCTCCTGAGATGGTCAACCATTATAGACCTATTAGCTTATGTAATGTTTCTTACAAGATAATCTCTAAAGTTATTATTCATCGATTACGGCCTTTATTGAATAACTATATTTCTTAGAATCAAGGTACCTTTGCACCTGGCAGATCAATTCAAGATAATATTGTTATTTCTCTTGAGTTATTCTCTATGTTTAACAAAAAAAAGGGTAAGCAAGGTACTATGGCTCTTAAGCTAGATCTAGAAAAAGCTTATAATTGAGACTATTTTACTGCTTGTCTCTCAGCTTTTGGTTTTGCTCCTACTTGGATTAATCTTATTAAATTTTGTATTACTTATGTTTCTTTTTCTATTCTGCTCAATACTATGGAAGCTTTCATTAGAAAACTAATCTATTGACACGTTCTCCTAGAACTCATGTTGGTATTTTATCTTCTAAACATGGTTTGAAAATTTCTAATCTTATGTTTGCAAATGACTGTTTAATCTTTGCGAAGTTTCTCATTCTGCAGCTACTAATATTGCTCATATTCTAGCTACATTTTTCATAAGCTTCTGGACAACAGATAAATTTTAATAAGTCTATTATTACTTTTCCTCTAATGTTCTAATACTGTTAAAAGAGACATATATGCTATGTTAGGCATTACTCATAAATCTTCAATTGGTAAATATCTAGGAATTCATAACATTATTTTTTGGATCCTATCAATACGTCTAATTTACTTTTGAAAATGCAGAAAAAAATGTAGACGGAGCTAGATGATACCAAAATAGTTAAAGAAGGATGTTATGTCTTTGAGTTGTCAAGGGCGGGAAATCAGTAGTACAAATTCGGATTAGCTGTTGCCAGTTACTGGGCCTGAAGCACTATCTCGGGGGCTCAGTGGAAAAACAAAAAAGGACGTGGGCTTGGGGTTGGAAGTTAATGGGAATAAGCAGAGTCCGGGCCCAAGTAATAAAATGAAGAGGGTAGGGAGTCCAATTAAGAGACAAGGTAAGGCTGCTAAGAATGGTTACCTAGCTGGTGTGCAGGGTTGGTGTTGGTGCTATTTCTCCGAAGAAGAGTCTAGGGCGTACTCCAGAACTTCTCTCCATGATGGGTCCGATCTCGACCCATCACGAGCAATGAATCTCTTGTATTGGAACTGCCAAGAGATTGGGAACCCTTGGACAGTGAAAGGGCTGAAAGGGGTCTTATCCCTCAATGTTCCCAAAATCATTTTTCTTTCATAAATAAGATGTACTGTAGAAGAGATATTAGGTCTAAGGCGTCAGCTGGGTTTGGATAATGTGTTCTCTGTTAATTGTAAATTCATAAAGAAAAAACATGATAAGGGTGTCAGTAGATCAGGTGGTTTAAGTCTACTGTGGAAGAATGATGTTAAGGTCTCTCTACGCTTCTACAGTGAGAATCATATCGATGTTGAAGTAAGGGAGGAACCAAATGGGGTACAGTAGAAGTTTATCGGAGTTTATGGTCAACCAAAAGACGAGAATCATCACCGCTCTTGGTCGTTGCTAAAAGCCCTAGGTCAATAGATGTGTTCTCTACCTTGGGTTGCAGGAGGTGATTTCAATAAGATTATTTCTTTTTTGGAGAAGGAGGGAGGACCGTTGAAGGGGGAATGGCAAATGGAAGGTTTTAGGGAGGCGTTGAGTGCTTGTGGCTTGAGGGATTTACATTTTGTCAGTCCCCAGTTCACTTAGAGAGGGAAACGGAATGGGGAAGAGATTAAAGTGCGTTTGGACAGATCTACTGCTAGCCCATCATGGGTGCATGTTTTCCAGGTTTCGAGGGTGTTACACTTGAGCCCTAGCAAGTCAGACCATTTACCTATTATTTTGGAAGCCAGGAGAAGGAAGACTAGACGTCGGAGGAAGCATAAGCGTTTCCGTTTTGAAGACTTTCGGTTAAGAGAGGAGGATTGCAAGGAGGGAGAGGTTGGGACACTGCCACGGGTACCTGCCCGTTTACATTGGTTTGCAACAATATCCACAATACAAGGGAGCTGTTATTGAGTTGGAGTAGCACTCATTTTGGGTCTTTGTAGGAGGACATAAAAAAAACAAGGGACCAGCTAGCGGTATTTTATTATGTTTCATCCTCTTCACAAACTGATGATACTAGGGCTGCGTTGGAAACAAAATTGCAGGAGTTGCTATACAAGGAACAAGTTTTTTGGCAGCAGCGCTCTAGGGTGCTTTGGCTAAGTCAAGGGGATTTAAACACAAAATATTTCCATAAGAAAGCAAGTAACAGGAGGAAGAAGAATACATTAAAAGGCTTGTACAATGAAGCAGGCATTTGGTGTAACGAAGAGGAGGAGCTGCGAAAAATTGTGCTAAATTACTATGAAGAGTTGTTCACTTCATCGCAGCTGGTCTTTCAGGAGGATGATCAGAGTGTTATACCAAGGGTGGTTATAGAGGAGGTGGGGAGGCAGCTTAATGTAGAGATTAATGAGTCTGAGGTGTTCAAAGCCCTAAAACAAATGCATCTGTCAAAGGCCCCGGGCCAAATGGGTTCTCTCCTGCTTTCTATCAGTAGTTTTGGGGAATGGTTGGCACCGATATTGTGGAGGCTATGAAATGTTTCTTTAACTCAGAGGAACTACTAAGAGAGATCAACGGTACTTGGGTAACTCTGATCCCGGAGGTAAAAACTCCTGAGTTTGTACACCAACTCCGCCTCATTAGCCTATGCAATGTGATATATAAAATTGGTTCTAAGGTACTAGCGAATAGACTGAAACCTCTTTTGGATAGCATCATTTCACCTTATCAAAGTGCCTTTGTCCCGGGAAGGTTAATTTCAGATTATTCCCTACTTGCGTTTGAAATCTCTCATTGTTTGAAAAGGAGAAGAAGAGGGAATGTTGGGTATTCGGTGCTTAAACTCGACATGAGCAAAGCATATGACAGGGTGGAATGGGGGGTTTTTGGAAGCTATGCTTTCGAAACTTGGCTTTGGGGGGGGGGGGGGGGGGGGGATTGGCTCAGGCCAAATGTTTCAGCTGTCTCGGAAGGGTTAGATCCATCTAAATCACGGATTGGTCTGGTCTGCTACTATCGCTCTCGGTCTCGCTTATCTATAAAACAAACAAAGGTCAGAGGGAAGACCGGGTGTGCCGACCTTCAACTCTCCGATGCCTAAGTCAGTATCGATATAAGATAACGATAATAGAAAGCGATAGTAAACAATTACCTCTCTGGGTTATTGGAGATGACCTTAATGTAGCAGATGTGTGGAAACTTGGTTCCGTTTCTTTTGGTGTGGGATGATCGGGGTTCCTGATATCCCCCAGAGGGGTATCGGGACCTTCAGCTGGAGGCTTTCCTTACTTCTATATCAGCGATATGAGTCTTGTGCTTCCGATACTTATGCCTAGGAGGTATACATATACCAACAAGTCCCCCAAGTCCCCGATCAAGAGTTCTCTTGGTGGGGAGTTTGTCTTTGGTAGAAGTATCGAAAGTGCAAGACGAGTTTATGCCACGTGGCTTCTGTACAACCATTACCCCCAGTCCCCCAAGTTCCCATCTAAGAGGAGTCTTAGCTGGGGTGAGGAGTTCGTACTCGCGACTGGCGTTGTGTCGCTATCGCGAATCTGTGTTAGGGTTTCATGACTCTTTTGGCACATAGGCTATGCCCTGGTGACACGTGTGCTGTTGTCATTCGTTTTCCGTGTGTGGGAAGTCCGGTGTACTGGAGTCCGTAACATGTAATAATGGCGTAGTGGTAAGGAGTCGAGGTGACGACGCATTTTCTCTGTAACGCTCAAATATGTTGGACACGTGTGTTGAGCAAAAATTGCACAGAGTGTAAAATGTCACCCAACGTAATTTCACTCGTATTCATTAACTGAATAGAGTTTTAATTATTTCGGGTTCGACCCATTCAAGACAGAATGTGTCTCTTAATTACAATCCCTTGTTACAAGGGAACACCCTTTGATTCCATTTATAAAGAAACCAGTGTGTGGTTGTTTGTTTTTGCGGCTGCACCCGAATTTTGGAATTGGTTGCCTACGTACCCGGGAATGGATCAAGCCACTCGTAGTTCAAGAGTTCCAATGAGTAAATGACCCATTGGAGGACTTGGATTTTTGGGATAGGAAAAGTGTTTAGGACGCGATTGCATCTAGATCATTTGATTCCAGATTGCCTACATACCGTTGCGGGATCAAACCACATGTAGTTCCAGCATTTGGGATTTAAATGGGTAGATGACCCATTTACTTTTGGATTTGTGTTTGAGATATTTGTGAGGGTTTAGTGCCCTTGAATTTGCTTTTGGGTAATTTGGGAATGATTTTATTTTTCTGGTGTTTGTGTGAATTTGACTGGTGGAGTCAGGGATTCGGATTGGCTGAATTTGACTGGTGGAGTCAGGGATTCGATTTGAATTTGTAGTTGCATCTAGTGGGTCGCTAGATTGCCTACATACCCTGTGAAGGGATCAAACCATTGTAGTTCTGACTTTTGGAAATTTGAGATTTTTCTTGGTTTTGTACCAAAAGGATATTTTATTTTGGGTTTTGAAGAATTTTTCACAAAACCAATAATGTCCGGGTAATTTTCATTTGGACACCCGTAGCGTCGAGTAAACTCCGAATCGCACTTTTAAATTTTCATCTGAATCCTGGAGACACCCATCAAGCTTTTCTTTTTCTCTTTTGGACACCCAGATTTATTATGGGCAGCCACTGGAAGCTTCTTGGAGGCCCAAAGTGAAACAGAGGCCCAGCTGCTAGGACTTCACGCCAACAAGGAAGATGTTGTTCCATTTTTTGCTCCCTTCTTTCTTTCTTCTCTTAGCCAAACCCAGACAAACTCGAAGCATAGCTAAATACTCCCAGAACAAGGCATACCTTTGCCAATCGATGAAGGACTTTGAGATGGATTTGGAGATGCAACATGACTTGGAGATGGAGACGAGCCTGGGTCTTTGTCAAAACAGAATTTCTCAACCATTGAAGCTTGCAATTGGCTTCATCGCTTCTTAGTGAGAAAAAAATTGGGTGAGGACCCTCTCCATTTTGTTTTTTGCTTCTAGCTTTATAATTCAAAGACTCAGGTGCTGACATGCACCCTTTATGGTAAATTTTGACAGGGTATCCACCACTTAGGAGTTTGCTTCTTCACCTTTTGATGTTCAATTTGGCTTCTGCGTTTTATTGAACAAATGGTGTGCTTCGAATGGCCGTCAAATTAGTAGCGAAATTCCCGCCTTTGATCACAACTCAGGTATATATGTAAAGCTCCATTTTTCTGTAATGGGTTAAGAATTCTTGTACTTCTTAAGCCCGATAACATGTATTCGGAGCTTGATTTTAAGAAGAGATATTAAACTGGACTCCGTGCTTTCACCGACAACTCTCCTTCAATTAACTCTCTTTAGTTTTGCTTGTAGGTGTTATTGGAGGGACAGTTCTTGCTGACATAGAGTGATAATGGTTCTTCTTTTGTTTTTCAATTGTGATCAATAAAGGAACATGTTCTTTGTCTCCATCCGACTTTGTTTTCCTTGGCTAGAATACATCTCCAGCAATTGCCTTCATATTTTATATTTGTTTTTCTTTATGTGCCAATACCTTTTGGAGGAGTTTAAACAAAACAATTCCCTTAGCCAATACGTGGCTTTGCAAGGGATAATCTTGTTCATGTTTTGTTAATATGCAAAGGCCAAAACTTGTTTCCTTTCAATAACTTGGTCACCACTTTGACGTAGAAGCTCTGCATTATATTTATAAATGCGAAGCTTTGCTGCAACTTCATTATATTATTGATTTGATAGAGCAACTTGTAACAGGTCTTGCAGGACTTTTGTTTAACTCATTTTGTTGTGTTGGTGTGCAGGTAGAGCTTCGGTAGTGACCACTGAGAAAGAATATATTTCGAGCTTGCCTTATATTTGGGGCAAAAGCTTTGCCTCTGGAAGTAACAGCTTCTGTAATTGTTTTGATATGTAAGAACAATGCTCTCGCACTGCACCTCATTGACAAATACCCCTTTTTGTATGCAGGTACAGAACAACGACAAAAGCCGCAGTGTCATAAATTGTCGAAAGTTAATTTCTTTTAGTTTCTTTGCACCGCTTTTGTGTTACTTGAATTGGAATTTGGGGCAGGCTGTTTGGCTATGACGGTTGACAGGGAGCAGGGATGATTATGGCCTTTGGTTTCTTTTGTTTGCCATTTAGCACCATCGTACTCCAGCAGCCTTGTATTTGCTTTGTTGCTGCTGAGAGCGAGTTCAGCGAAGCATCGTAGCTATGAAAGCTTTGGGAGACAGATCTCGATGACGATACGGCACCCTAAGGCACGCCGTGTTGGAGCTCGACGACAATATCGGCACCCTAAGGCACGCCGTGTCGGAGCTTGAAGAGGATACGGCACCCTAAGGCACGCCGTGCAGGAGCTCGACGACAATATCGGCACCCTAAGGCACGCCGTGTCGGAGCATATATGATATACCATAGGGTATCTGTCGCTGGAGGCCTGCATCATCTGAGGACAGCAAAGGAAAGGTGCAGATCGGTGAAAAGCTCACCTCCTCTTTCTTGCTTTCTTCCTCTCCTTGGCTGCTGTAGCTCTGCTTCTTCACGATGCTCCTCACACTGCTATGCTCCTCCCATTCGTCCCTTTCGTTGCCGTAGAGTAAACTCTTTATATATAGACAACTTTTGTTTGCCAAGATGACCTGATGGTGATGGAGTTGGAGTCATTAAGGCTGAGAGTTCGTGATTAATTTGGAATCAGTAACTCCACCTTTATTAACGTGTACACTTCAGCTTCATTGTTGTATTCTTTTACACTTCTTTCTTCTGAATTTGAACAAAGCTAGAGTAATCCAAAAGTAGATAGACTTCTGGAAGAAGCGTGCCACTTTTACACTCTCTCCTTTAACGAAAATGTTTTTTCCTTTATGGGTTGTTGAATTTTTTTTGGTTTCAACAACGTGGTGAGATCTGGTGTCGTCGTCCTTATACGTCCAACGGTCCCTGTATTCTCGAGGTCCCTATATAAGGACAGAGGAGGGAGATGGGGGTGGTTACTGTTCCTTTGTTCTTGTTGGAGATTGGGATAAGAATTGATTAAAGTTAGAACCTTTAGCGTTCTGGGAGCTTGAATCTTGCGTTTGGCGGTCGGAATTTCGGGTGGTTTGCGGCGGTGTCTCTGTTTCCTGGTCAGAGGAGTGAACAGGTACGCTGTCTTCACTTTTCTGGGTTTTTCTAAGGGCGTTTGTGTGGTAGTGTGGGTTTCGTTGGTGAGTCGCTTGCCAGAGGTGAGATTTGCCGGTAAGCTCTGGGTCGTCGTGAATCCGGTTAAGTTTTGGAGAAGGTGAATTTTGGGTTGAAGTGGGCTTGCTGTTGAGGCTCCGGGCTAGGTTATTAGATTTTGAAATTTGGTGGGGCAAGTCGGGGAAGGCGATAGACAGGATGTGATTAACTAATTGTGGGTATTGCACGCAGTATGACACGGGAGCATCACGGTCGCGGTAGGCGAGAGGGTTCCTCTCGTGGAGGTGAAGGAGTTTCTTGTGCATGTTCTAATTTGGTAGGATATGATGCAGGCTATGAACATGAATTATCAAGCCTCCGCCGAGCTGCTTGCGCATTTTGATCGGGAGATAGCCTAGCTGCAGGGCGAGCTGAATGGATAGGATTACGAGAAGGATAGAGTTGGAGCGAGCGCTCGCATTGGAGGAGTCTCGTCGGCAAGATGCCGAGAACTCTGTGGCCCCGTTGAGGGAGTCAAACCTAGACCTGACCTGGAAGCTGCAAAGAGCAGAGGTTGGCTTGAAAGCCTTGGAGCAGGTTAGGACCCGGGTTGGTGAGGCTGAAGAGCGTTTACAGGAATTGGAGAGGCAGGTACGAGAGCGCGATGCTGAGTTGGAGCTACGTGGCGCCGCCTTGGAGAGTTTGGCTCCCTACCCTGACAGTGTGGTGGAATTGGAGGGACAGGTTGGCACTTTACAAGGAGAAGTTAACCTCTTGAGGGTCGTCGAGTGCCAAGCTGGCGAGAGGGAGGCAGAGTTGGAGCGATTAAGGAGGGAGTTGGCTGAGCAGCGGACTCGGGCTAGTGAGTTTGCTGACGAGTGCCTTCAATAGTGTGCCGCTGTTGAGACCCATGGTGATAAGCTTAAGAAGGCCAAGTGTGACAGTGCGAACAAGGCAGTAGATCTCTATCTTAGGTCGGCACCCTTTCAAGAGAAGATGAGTAAGGCCTTCTCGGATGGGGCTTTGCACTCGATCCGTGATGGTATCGCCGCTGGCTGGATTGATCAGGAGAAGATGGTTGGTGATATGCAGGCAAAGAAGGCGGCGCGATCGCAGGCTAGTGCTGGTAGTGGTGGTCGGAGCGCTGGGATTGTGATCCGCGAGCTGGCTACCGCAACAGAGTATGTTTCGAGCCAGGCTGGCGATCGCGAGGTGGAGGGTATTATCGGCGAGCAAGGGAGGCACGCGTGGATGCCGAGGGCGAGCTGTAGGGCGAGAATGCTGGGGGGCGAGACGGAAAGGGAGAGCGAGACCGAGCGGGGGAGCAGGCGCGCAGTGCCGAGGGCGAGACATAATTTCTTTGCTTTTTTGAGTTTTGCTCTGCTAGTAATAGGTTTGCCAGATGTGTAAATGCTTTGGATTTTGTGGAGACATTGACCGATTGGTCTTCTTTTTGGGATGTCGTTTTGCTTTGGAAATATGGGAAATTTATTAGAATGTCCATTTTCTGGGCGATAGTTCCACGTGCGTTGAATATATTTATTGCTTTGTTGATTTTGTGCCTTGTCATTATTGCAGGTCATTAAAGCAGCGTGACGATTGGTTATCTAGAGGCGGTTAGTGGCGGTTTTCTCCCCTATAAATAGGTAGGGTGGGGAGATGGTTTGATCACATTCTCAACATGGCACTCTCTCTGTTTTTCATTGTGCTTCTGCTCTTGAAATCTTTTCTCCCCTTTGGCGGTTTGCTTTTTCCAGAATTCTGGGCGTTATAGCTTAATCTCATGCTTGGGTTATAGGCTTTATAGCCTAATCTCCCAAGGGCTCGGCTTCCTCACCCGTTAGGGGCTTGAGCCACCTGTGGTCCCGCTGAACTGAAGCCCCGTCTAAGTGAGAAACCTAAGGACGCCGGTTGTTGGTGATGTGGCGAGGCTACAATAGTGGAGATCGGGTGGTGACAGGGTAGAGAGTGGCGGAGATTGGTACCGCCCCCCAATCTTTCCCACCAGAGCTTGACCAGCCCGTCAATCCTCCAATTCGGTGATCTTCTTCAGGGGCTCCTCATATTCCAAAGAATCAGACTTGGCTGGAGGAGTATCGAAGATAATTATTGTGTATCGCACTCGTGTGCTAGGGTGTATCGCTTTTGTATTAAGATGTAGCGTTTTCGTGGAGTATGTGTATCGCACTTGTATAAATGATATATTGGTGTATCACTATTAGCCGCAAAGCCTTTGTAGTGAAGTTCCTTTGTATGCCATTCTGGAGTAAATATGTATCGCCTTTCCTTTCTGTATTCGCCTCTCATTGTGTTGCATTTTCATTGTGTATCACTTTTCATGGCGCTGGAGTATTCGCAAGCGTTGAGCATTATTGTATGCGCGTCGCATTTGGTGATGGTTTATCATAGTTGGTGCATTTTGTACTTGCTTAGCATGGCGCATCGTGTATCGTTAACATTCGTTCATTGATCAAACTCATTGTGGCGGTGTATCGCGCATCGTTAACATTCATTCATTCATTGAACATTCGTTCGTGGAGATGTATCGCATATTAACATTCATTGAAAATATTCATGTGGCAGCGTATCGCGGATCGTTAACATTCATTCATTCATTGAACATTCGTTCGTGGAGATGTATCGCATATTAACCTTTAATGGAAACATTCATGTGGCAGCATATCGAGGATCGTTAACATTCATTCATTAATTAAATATTCGTTCGTGGCGATGTATTGCATATTAACATTTATTGAAAATATTCATGTGGCAGCGTATCGCGGATTGTTAACATTCATTCATTCATTTCAATACCGCGATGTGCGGTGTAGCTGGCGCACTTATTCATTATCGAGACGTGTCACTTATCGGTGTCGTTGACATTCATTTATTGGAGGTACATGCATTTGGCGCGATGTATCATATATCGTTGAGATTCATTCTCATTGAAGGCATTCACTCGTTTGATCGCATTCATTCATTTGATGCGACATATCGCGTATTGGTGACATTCATTCATTTGATCGCCATTGGCAGCACAAGGGTTTGCAAGGGACAGCGTCGTGCTGTATCAGCAGAACCAGCTAGAGGCGATATCGCATTTACATTAATGGTAACGCGTGGGCAATAAGTTGGGATTGCTATACAGCGTGCCCATGCCTGTTGCGTGTGATCGTCGTGGTCGCCGATGTAGAGCCTATGGCGATAGTGGTATGGGGATATAATGATCGTATAAGGTCAAATGGTGATAATCGTTGGCGTTTGCCAAGTGGTAAGAAGTGTGGCGAGTAAAAACATTGCATTCATTGCGAGAGCATTTCATTCATTGCAAATAGCATATCATTCATTACTGCACGAGGGCAGTTGCAAAATACATTGAATGAGAAAGATAAAAGGGAGGTGGTGTTGGTGCTTACAGTCATGGAGAGGCAGAGATAGCGAGGTGGGGATTGCAGAGTCTAAGTGTTGCGCTCTACCTGGGGTAGTAGCGGAGGTGTTGGGCATTCCATGGATGTGGGAGAGTGATACTGTCCGGACCTCTCAGATAGAAGGTAGCCGGTCCGACAGCTTTAACGATCTCGTACGGCCCTTCCCAAGTAGCTTTTAACCCCGTTGGAGTGGGCATTTTTTCCTTCATCACCCAATCCCCGACAGAGAAGAGGCGAGGCGTGACCCTTGCATTGTAGTATCTGGCGATACGTTGCTTGTTGTTGATATTACGGAGATGGGCTCGCTCTCGGCTCTCTTCCAAGAGGTCAAAGTCGAGGTTCAACCCTTCCGAGTTGGTGAGGGCATCGAAGCATGCAACTCTGTCGCTCTGGACCTCTTGTTCTACTGGGATCACTGCCTCGGTGCCAAAGGACATGCAGAAAGAGGACTCGCCATTGGCTTCTGTGGGGGTCGTCCTTATCACCCATAGCACCTCGGGTAATTTCTCTGTCCAGAGGCCTTTGGTGTCGTCCAGCCGCTTCTTTAAATTCTGCTTGATGATCTTGTTGATTGCCTCGACCTGGCCGTTTGTCTGTGGTGCACGGGGGAGGCGTATCGTATCGTGGTGCCATACTGGCCAACGAAGTCCCTGAGTGTGTTGTTGTCGAACAGGGCACCGTTGTCGGTGATAATTGTTTCAGGGATTCCGAATCGGCAGTAGATGTTCTTCCACAGAAAGTTGATCACCTTGGCAACTGTGATCGTGGCTAGAGCCCCGGCCTCCACCCATTTAGTGTTGTAGTCAATGGCGACAATGGAAAATTTTAGCTGTCCTGGTGCCGTCGGGAATTTTCCAATGAAATCAAGTCCCCATTGGCAGTATGCCCAAGGGGCGATGATAATTGAGAGTGGTACTGACGGTGCGAGAGGGGAGTTGGCAAACTGGTGACATTTGAGGCAGGCGCTAGCGATACGCTTTGCATCTTGCTCTATTGTGGGCCAGTAGTATCCTATACGCAGTGCCTTAAATGAGAGGTTTCTTGCCCCTGCGTGGTTTCCGCAGACCCCGCTGTGTAGCGATAACAGGACTCACTGGCCCTCCTCTAGGGAGATACACTTCAGCAGGGGGAATGACCTTGCTTTTCTGTACAACTTGCCTTCTCGGACCTTGTATAGTGTCGCCCTTCTGCGGAGTCTGGTGGCGATGGTCCTGTCTGTTGGTTCGATACCTTTGGAGAGGTAATCAATGAATGGGTCCATCCACGAAGGTGGGTGCTCGCTCTCCGTAAGGAATATTTCCGAGAACAGCTTGTCGATATCGGTTTTTCCAGTATTTCCATCTTGAGGCTTCTGATATCGGTGTCTGGCGGGGATGTCGCCAGCCGGGCGACGGCATCTGCCTTGGTGTTCTGTGCTCGGGGAATCAGAGCGATGGTATGGCTGGTGAAGCATCGTTGAAGTAGGGTCTTGGTGAGTGATTGGTAATGAGATAGATGTGGTTCCTTGGCTTGGAACACTACAAAAAAGAATTGTATTAGCTTCACCAATTTGCGTCGGCCTTCAATTGCCGTCGCCAATGCCTCCTCTTTTGCGACGGCAAAAACTGAGGGGTCGCGATTGTGCAAAATATTTGCGACGGTAACAACTGCCGTCGCCAATGGGCGTGGCAAACCCAATGATTTACTATCTAGTCGCTAACCCTAATCCCTCATTCCCTCAGCCTCTATTCGAGATATCGACTGACCCTGACCCTCAGCCTCTCTTCGACTCACTCCCTCTGTCCCTCAGTTTCAGTCGCCGCCGACCCACCGCAAAGTTCGACGGTTCGGCCTTATCTCTAAGCTAGCTCTAACCTCTCAGTCAGTCATCTCACTCCCTCAGCCTCTCTAAGCTAGCTCCTATTCGTAATCTCGAACCGCTGAACCGCCGACCCACGGCTTTGCTTCGACCCACTGTAAGTAAACCTTCTCTCTATACTTCATTGTTGGGATGTTGGTCTCCGACCCATCGATCTCCAGTTAATAGATTTGATTATTTGAAATTTCATCTCACAACTCTCAATCTCCCTCAGTCCCTCATCTGAAATGTTGTTGGATAAGGAGGTGACGAAGGCGATGAGGAGGAGTTGTTGGAGAAGGAGGTGACGAAGGCGGCGGAGTCGCTGTCGTCTTGCACACTTAACCCCACGAACCCAACACACCCATTTCTCCAGAACACACTCAACTCCTCCGTCGTCGATTCCAAGACCAGTGTGTCGTTTCTGTAGGTCCTGGCAGGGACTCGGCGATTTCTGGGATTTGGGTTGATCCCTCTCTTATGGCAGTCCCTCATTCTTAAGGTTTTGTTTGCCCAGATCCCTTCGCTTCTTTGTCTGTTTATTTTTTGATGTTATATCATTCTGATGCATTATTTTTAAACTTTTATGGATTCTAACGTTGCCTCTTTACTTTTTGGAAGGAAAAGGATGTTCAGTGCTCCAAAAAGAAAAGATATATCCATGACCCAACAGTAATATATGAGATATCAGGTTGTGTATTTTAGTTGAGTTGTTCTTCAGTGCTAATTGTGTTGTGCCACAGAATGGTGGTGGGAGCTTTATACTAGCTCCATTTTCTCTTTTTGTTTAGTTTATAGTTGAGAGGAAAATAAAAAATACATCTATATTCCAGATAGTTTGCATCTCAGTGATTCTCTGATGAGTAATATGGCTTGATGTTTTGCTATTTTGTTTATTATTTTGCTAAAGTGCTTTGTCCTTGATTGCATGATATCTGATCCAGCAAAACAAGGAAATACAGTCTTGATTCCTGAACCATGTCCTTCCAGCTTCACAATTGACAAGAACAAGTGCGTGCCACTTTCAATGGAGAACCAGAGGAATAATAAGGTGGGGTATTTACTGATCGAACATCTGTTCATGGACAATCAGCATATCCCTCTGGTTCTCCATCAAAAGCCGTATGCATTTCGCCTTATCAGAGACTCTCTGCTAATGTTCCTGTTCAACTTCATGAGAGGTTTCAAGGTCCGTCATACTCTTAACCTTAATTCGTATCCATTATTATATCTGCCTGATTTCCCTTTTATATTTTTGATGTATTATAGAGTTTTGATTGGGATTCTGGAAGCACACACGTCTATCATTGTTACGTCAACGTGGATGGGAGTTACAGATTCAAGGTTTGTATGCTTACCTCTCTGTTATAAGTTGAATGTTTTGTTTACATGTTTGCAAATGTATACACAGGAGGAGCAGAAGTTGATTATTAAGTGAAACAGTAATGTAGATATTATATCTTGAAATGTGCTTTCAGTAAAACAATTGATCTACTGAAGAATCAGGTGGGATCCTGCTATTTTGTTGGATAATGCAGCTTTGTTGTTGGTTGGGAATTCCAGCTTGCTTATATGACTTATATGCTTATATCTCATAGACTGCCTTTCTTTTTTTGTTTTGTAGACTATAAGATTAGCTTTTTGTTTTTGTTTTGTCATCAGAAATTCTTTATCTATGGTACTAGAAAGTTTAGGCTATCACTCCCTAATTTGTATGTCTAGTTGCTTCTTTGCAATCAGTATTTTGTTTTTCTCTTTTTGTTTCTCATCACAGGAAATAAGTAGGAATTTCGAAAAATTAGCTTCAATGATGGATACATTTGTACATCCATTTGATGTTAAGGAAATTTCTTGTAGCAGTAGTCCAAAGGATCCAAAGTTTGTGTACCGTACTTGTTTACCAAATGATGGTCTATGTTAGTAGCTTATTTGTTAAAGAAATGAGACACTGCCCGATCATTTGGTACACAAATATGGGATCCCTAGCAGTTCTTGCAGAAGCTTATTAGATATTTAACACAATAAAAAATTTGGTCAAACTATATTATCATCATTAGATCACTGGTGCATTACATGTTTTCCATAACAAGGGAATGAAGCCGTTAGCTGGGTTAGCCAGATTAAGGGGGAAAATGTGGCTTTTTGTAAAGGATAATTGCTGGCTTGTGGTTGCCTTAAAGCATTTAGAGTTCATTTTGGTCTTGTTCATACCAAAAAGGGGAACAAACGGAATACAACTTTAGGGGTCTTGCACACTTTCTATAGTTTAGTTTTAGTAATTATCCAAAAGCATAGGAGATATTGTTTTAAAAATGCAACATAGTGGCCATACGAAACAAGAAAATGCTGAAGGGTAACTTCAAGTTCACAGCCTGTTGTATTTGCAAAGAGAAATCTATACTCCATTTCTCATCCAATTAAAAGATTAGTGCATCAGAAATCAGGGAAGCAGTGAGCATGTCAACTCTGGTGCATTATGCATTTTAGACTCTTCAACATTGCTGGTTATGCTTTTGCTTTAGTTCTTTTTCTGGCAACCAAGCAAAGTCATTTTATTTGTCTACTTCTTTTTCAGGTTATGAATTTGACAGACAATATCCAGATTATACTGGATGCTTTGAGAATGTCAACTGTGGTGGAAGTACAGGTAATTTTGTGATCCATAATTTAGGGATTTGATGCAATCATGTAATCAATCGTTAGAAGATAGGCTTTCTAGATAAATGCATTATCTCATAAGCAAGTTAGTTGATATGTGTTTGGTTTGTATTAAATGTTCAGGTTCCAAAAATTTTACCATATCAAAAGCAAATTTATCTATGAACTTCATGTCATGCTTGTTCTTTCTCAATTTCTTTTAGCTCTCTTTACAAGCAATAACTATTTTGCTGGTTAGATTTGACAGTGATAATGTTTATAGAATGCGAAAGTTAGTTGGTTTGAATTTAATGTGATTATATCCAACGCAGGGTTTGATGTCATCTTCAGAATCTAGTGAAGATGGAGGAAATGAAGTGTTCTGATTACCAGTTTTCCAGTACAATAACTATATGTAATTTAATTTTGTAAATTTATGTATTTGAACATTGGTGAAGATATATAAAATTGATGTTAAAAAGTAATTTGATGGAACTTTTCCTTTGTATCACTTTCTTCCCTAAAATAAAAATTTAAAAAAATTCTAGCATGCAAATTTTGTATGCTAGATTTTTTTTTTTAATTAATAATTCACATTTTGCGACGGCAATTTTCCGTTGCAAATATCAATGGCGACGCCACCAACGACATCGGCAAAATTGCCGTCGCCTAGCTGTCGCCATTGGTCTTTTGCGACGGCAAATTGGCTTTCCGCGACGGCGTTGCGCCGTGGCAATTTGAATTCTTTTTTGTAGCCAAGTCGCCACCGACCTGGTTTACGACAAGTTGGGAATCGCTGAAGATTGCCAGGCTCGTGACCCCAACTCTTTTGCCAGCTGGATGCTAGCTATAAGCGCCTCGTACTCGACAGCGTTGTTCTACGCTTTGAACTTGAATTGTAGCGCATACTCGTATGTGTGTCCCTCTGGGTCTGTTAAGACTACTCCAGCTCTACTGAGCTTACTGTTGGAGGATCCGTCGACGTGAAGGGTCCATTTCTGAGCGGAGTTGGGTTCCAATGCCACTTCGTCCAAGGGCTCGCTGTCCTCACGAGGTATGAATTCAGCGATGAAGTCTGCAGGAGCCTGCCCCTTGATAGCTGTGTGCGGTATGTAATGAATGTCGAACTCGTCGAGTTCGATAGACCATTTAACTAACCTGCCCGAGGATTGGGGGAATATCTGGTGAAATGGTGAGTTTGTGGGTCAGCAGTTCAGGCGATATCCCGGGCATGTCGGCATACGACCATGCAAACACCTCCGGTCGGGTCTTGAGGAAGGCGATTAACTCTGCCTGGAACTGGGGATCTGTTTTGGACCCGATCTTAACTTTTCTTTCTGGCTGTGTATCAGATATGGAGACCGATATCAGATCCTCCAAAGCATCTGGTCTCGGATGCTTAAGCTTGCGCTTATCTTCCTTCTTTTTACTGCGAGTATCGCAGGCGTCTGGAGTCTCGGGGTCTTCCCTTGGGTCGTCTGGCTTGTTGGATGGGGAGGGCAAGTCTGACGTGAGGAGTACTTCTCGCCTGCTATGTCCACGCGCGACAGTCATGGAGTTGCACTGTCTCGCCAGTTCCTGATCGCCTCGGATGGTGAGGATGCCACCCGAGGTAGGGATTTTCATCATTTACATGTGCCCTGCGATGAAACACTGGAGTCCCCAGATGGCGTCTCGCCCTAAAATGATGTTGTAAGAAGAGGGGCAGTCAACGATGATGAAATGCGTTGTCATGGTGGCGATAGTGTTGCCTCCGCCGAGGGTGATCCGCAAATTGTCGGATCCCCCTTATTAGGGGCTCGTGGTCTTGGGTGAGTTTCTTCTTGTCTTGGTTGAGGCCTTTGTAGCAGCTGCCAAACATGACACTAACCGCCGCGCCGCTATCGACCAAGACCTGATGGTATCGATAGTGGTCGATGACCATGGTGATCAGGAAGAGGTCGTTATGGTGTCCTCGCTGCGACTAAAGGCAATCGAGTCCCACTCTACCTGCTGGGTGTGGCAGCCATGGCTGAGTCCCAATATCTCCTGGCTCCGAGGGCACTGGCGCTTCTATGCATGATGAGTCTCGGGTGCCTTGTCGCTCTCGTTGGGTTCTGTCCAGTTGGACAACTGAATTGGGAAAGAATTGAGTCGTGCTTTCATTGATAATAGGGGCCTCTTTATATAGAGGATTACAAGACATAGAATCAGAGTTATACAAGGAAAGATAATCGTACAATTAATCAGATATCTATGAATATCTCCGAGAATATCTCTAATTCATAATCTTATTACAACTAGGTCAAGTAACCTAGAGTTTGGGCCAGACACATATTCTGGATTTACTTGAACATTATCTTAATTATCCGATTCGGGATTTAATATTTTTAAGTTAGTTTTACATTCTTTTTAGGATTCTTTTTATTTTTGGGTTCTTAGTTTCCTTTTTAATTTGAATTCTTTAGGATTCCTTGTTAAATTATGTTTCGGTCTTTGATGCCTATATAAGTACCATCATGCTTTGTAATAGGATCAAGTTCTAATATCAAATAAATAAAAATCAAGATTTTTCTATCTTTCATTGGTGGATTCCAGAACTATGTCTTTTATGTTGCACCATCATGCAGCCCAACCCAAATTTCTTCCAAAAACGGTTATATACCATGAAATGTACCATACTTACATAAGTTTCTCACGGACCAGTTTGTTAAAGCTTTGGTTTCTCATAGATTAGGTCATTGGTTTGATCACCAAAAGAACATGTTTCTTTTTCTTTTTTTCCTTTTCTTTCTTTCTTTCTTTCTTATTTTACTAATTTTCATTTTCTTTTTCTTTTACTAATTTTCATTTTCTTTGCCCAGTACCATTTGGTCTAATGACATAAGTTTCCCCTTTATAAGTGGGAGGTCGTGCGAGTTCGACTCACAATAGACTAGTTGTTGTATATGAATTGTTTATTTGATCAAAAAATTTCATTTTCTTTTTTGGGTCCATTTTTTTTTATATAATTATACATCAAAGTATTTCTAGCTTTGTCTATTCTTTTTTGTAAATGACCTGTATTTCTCTACAATCATTTATTTACAGTTGGTACAATTAATGTTAGTCGATAAAAATGTGTATCACATAGATATTAAAAATAAACTCAATCATTTTTTAGAATTTATATGCTTTTAGTAGCAGGACAAAAAAAATAGCTTATTGTTCTAGCCCACCCGACTTGACATCCTGGATCCGTTCATGCACACAGCCGCTCAGCAGTGCCGCCACTGCTCTCCACCGGAATAGGCTTGTCGACCTAACTAGCTTCACCACACAACTTTGCAGCGAAACCGTACCCAGGACCCAAATCAAAGCAAGCAACGAAGTAACCTCTCTTCTCACGTGCTCATTAAGGATTGCTTCAGTCGCCCCCTCCTAGGCCTTAAGATCCCAACAACCGGCAAAGAGGATTCAGCAACAAGGGCGTTATGCGAATCATGCATACGCCGAACCGGATTCACCAAAGAACCCCATATCAAAACAGTCCGAAAAGGAAGAACCATGAACTAAAAGAACGGGAAAACGAAAAAATCTCAATCCCAATGAACACGACATCATCGATGCTGGACGAGAACTCCATCGATGATGGAGGAAGATGCTGAGACCCTAGCCCATAGAACAGCTTCTCTCTTCCCTAGCAAAACTAAATTAAGGAGAAATATCACCATGAAATAACATGCGTCAAAGTATTGCAATTGTGCGAGCTACTACTTAAGAAAAAAAAAATGTTAGTGCAAGCTACATTTTTTCACAAGTCAAATTAAATTAGGGTCTTTCTAAATGTACCCAGCAAATTTCTATGTATACCCAGCAATTTATTTATAATCAAAATTTATAATAAAACCCAGCAAGTATTCCCAAAATACCCACCCAAACAAATTACATGTACCCAGCAAACTGAATAAACATGTAAACAAATCGCAATGAGGGACGAAAGATGGGATTACGGCTGTTATGAAATGAGGTCTATGAACTCATTATAATAAGACAGACATCCAAATCCAACAATTATAGTAGCCAAAAGACTTCCTTGTAGTTCTAGCTAAGCATATGACGTTTTTTCAGTGCATTACATTACAACCACCCTAGATTGGTATCCATTCTAATATGTGATGCTGATAGTACCTTGACCATGTACATCTTGCATAAATACATCATAACTTCATCTTGGCCATCTAGGGATGGCAATGGGGCGGGTTGGGGATGGGGATCACAATACCATCCCCATCTCCGAGGTCATTTTCCACCCCCATCCCCGCCCCAATCCCCAATAAAAATATATTGGGGATTTCCCGTCCCCATCCCCACTGGGGACTAAGCCTCCAAACCCGCCCCAAATCCCCAATAAGAATTTAATAAATAAAATAATTTTTTTCTCATATTGTCTTTTTTAAAATCAAAATCTACAACAAATAAAATTAAAACATGATTAAATTCATAAATCATAATTCAGTGAGTGCAAAAGTAAAAAAAAAAAACTATTAAAGTAAAAGTGTAGCCATTAAAGTAAAGTAATAAATGTATATATTTGTGATTTATATAATAAAAAATAAATAAAAAAATATATATATATATATATATATATATATATATATATATATATATTATTGGGGCGGGTTTGGGGATGGGGATCACAATACCATCCCCGCCCTATCCCCAATCTTAGATAGCGGGGATTGGGGATCCCCATCCCCATTCCCCATTTGTCCCCGAATTCTCCCCCCATTAGGGGCGGGTATCCAATGAAGCTCCGCCCCGCTGGGGATTTTTGCCATCCCTATGGCCATCCAAGTTGGCTTCCAAATATTAGTCTGGAAGTTGCATCCTTAATTAGCATAAAACAATCACCCGTACTTTAGTACTTACTTTTGGATGAAGCTTCAGTTCGGCAACATATTTTCCAAACTCCCGAATCTATGGAAGTGATATTATTCGCTTGTTGACATCCCTACAGATGAATGAAAGAGCAGAGAATGGAGCGATTAGACAATCATGGATTCATGGGTATGAAAGAATCGAAAAAGTTTCTGAAGTTGAGATTGTTGAATTGAGCCATTTCCAAATTCCATACCCTTCTCTATTCTCAAATACAAACCCAATTAAATGAAACTAGCCTCACATAACCATTACATTAAAACCATTGTCTTGTGGGAAGAGTGATGCTGGTGAAGTACGCTATTCTGGGATCGTTTGTGCTGGGTGCATAGTTTTGTTAAAACTTTGGGAAACTTGTTGGGTTTAATTCAATATTTAAAAACATATTTAAATATAAATAAATTTGTTGGGTGCATTAAGAATTTTGCTGGGTACATTTAGAAACACCCTTAAATTAACGTTCATTTTCAAAAAAACAAAGTAACTTTTTTTTTACTAAAAACGACGGATAGATTCCCATCTCAACCATTCAGAGGAGCCCCAGGTCCCTGTAGTTTTTAAAAGCGGGAGGGAGTGCAACCAGGCGTGGGGTGGAATTAATCAGTTGGCTGCAGTTGCCATCTTTTGTTTTATATTTTAATTTTCTTAATGTCAACTTGCTGCGGAATTCTATCAAACAATTGATACAGTAGCAGCTGTAATTTACCCTATTATATTACTGATCAAGGGAAAACAATAGAAAGACCAAACCACGCTTGACCAGTGCCGCGGTCCCCGCGTAATATTCCATTATCAACAGCCACGTTTTTTGGGGCAAACTCCAACTATACCCATGGAAATGACTAAAGAGAGAGTGTAGGTCCCAAAGGCGCGCACCTAATTCTTGAGTTGCAGCGTCTTTTCTCGATCTGTGAACTGAAAGTTGAAACCTCAGATCTCCAATTTGTATCTGGGAATTGAAGACCTCAACTTCTTTTCCATTTGTCCTGCAACAGATTCAGAAACGAGTTGATCAGCCTTTCATGGAGCTCCCATGTAAACCACGGAAGGAAGGGGATGCAGGCACTCAATTTACTTCAACTTGGACGCCGATTGCTCGTCCGACAATATGGCCATCCATCCGGTCCTTCCTATTGATCACGTACGTATGGCTGTTCTTCTTGTTTTTCATATATGTTGTTTCTGGTATTACACATATATCCACTCTCTCTCTCTCTCTCTCTCTCTCTCTCTCTGTATTTGAGTGACTCTGGAATCTGCAAAATCATCGCTCTGTCTAAATTGCATAATCCGCACAATACATGAGTGTACAAATTTAATTACACACCCACAAACACACTAGGCATGACCTCATCCTTAAACTTCAAACTAGATGATGTTTTTATTTTAAGCATATAGTTTAGTAATCTAAATCACTCATTTAATCTCTAGTTACATACACATATGAACCATAAAAAAAAAATTAGCCAAATCGGAAAACGTTTAATTATTTGATTAACATCATTTTTCATTCTAATTTTATCTAACAGACTACATTTGCTTACACATTTTCAATGATCAAATTATTATGGAATTAGTTAATTTTTTGTAGACACAATTCTTGCATAAGAATCAGAAATCTAGAGGATCAACGATCGAAATCCTTGAAATAGGTCATATACTAGTAGAAAATAGTAAAATTTCTCAAATTTTAAAAGTAATGAGATCCTTTCTAGAACAGGCCTTCATCACACATGTGCGCGCGTGCCCACACACACACACATATATTTAACTTTTTCATTAAGGGATATATTTTTCATTTTGGGAGATCATTTATGGGATCCACTTTTCTGTTGACTGTTAGATATTTAGGTCTCTATAAGTTGATCACTTATGAAAATTTTAAGCCAAATTGAAAATTGTAATTTACTGTCTGGCCATAAACTTCCATCAGTAGATTATTTATACAAATTTTCAGCCAAATTGAAAATCATAATTTACTGTTTGGTAATAGACTTTAGTAAACCTACTGGCATTAATATTTTTTGGATAAAAGCTCCAAATGGTACCTGAGCTATTGAAAAATGTATTTTTTGGTACTTATAATTTTATTTTATTTTGAAAAAAAATTAGTTTAACTCCTTAAACTTTAGGGCTAAAATTAGCCTGGTCTCTGAACTTTCTTTTCAATCACGTTGGTCCTTGTACTCTCAAACAACATCACCCGAGTTCAAAATTTAAATCCAGATCCAAAAATAACGTCACTTGCTGACTCGGAGCCTACATAGGCCCCACTTTAAGAGTTTAACCTTACAAGAAAGGTAAAATGGGGATTTCACTTTCCACCCCCAATTCTCTTCTTCCTTCATCACCTTCTTTAGCATCTTGCCCTACTTTTTCTTAAAAAAACTTCCTAAATCCGATACGAGCTCATCATCGTTGCTGAAATTGAGACCAAGGCCACCACCAATGCCCCCATTTTCCTTGCTCTTTCTATGAGACGAAGCACATTTTGTCTTTGGAGATCACTAGAAGCAACCGGCTTTCCTCGACAGCGAAGAAGAATCATCCATCAATGAATTGCAAGAACCCAACAGAGAAGACAACTACCCAGATTTCGATTTCGATTTAGAACGATGCTTCTTGCCTAAACCTCTCTTAGCCGTGAGAAACTTTCACTCTCCGACGATGAATTCGAATGAATTCAAAGAATTCAAGTGAGACGAAATCGATCCATGTTTTTGTTTCGGTTTCGAACCCCTCTTTAACAACAACGAAGTTCCCTTTTTCAGTGAGAACTCCAATGATTCCAAAGGCTGACTCACACCCAGATTGTGATTTCGGATTAGGAACCTCTTTCTCATCTGGCACTCTATAAGCGATAAGCGGACGAGGGTTTCAGGGGATTGCTTGAGATCGATAAGACGGTGGAGAGATTACAGCGGCGTCTCGTGGCAGGCAGAGGAAGGCGAGCCGGGATGGATGATGGCAGCGTTGACGCGACTGATCTATGTCCACTTCTGCCTCGTTGTTGGAGAGATCACCGCCGAGGACCTAAAACAGTACGACGGCTCTGATCCCAAGAAAGTCTCTGCTTATGGCCATCAAGGGTGAGATCGAAGACAGTGGATTTGAATTTGATAGCAACTGGATTTGAGTTTGGGTTTTGGATTTGAATTTGATAGCAATTGGGTTTGAGTTAAGGTGTTGATGGGTTCGGAAGAAGAAGAAGGAAAGGGAATTGGATGGGTTTGGTGGCGTGGAAGAGATTTCTCTGATTTTCGGCTGCACGAAATTCTCTAAGTTTTTTTTTTTTTTTTTTTTTAAATCTATTTATTGTAAGAATATCCATTCTGCCCTCCTTCAGGGTTTAAAAAGCTAAAGTATGGGCCCCTATGTCAGCTCCAAGTCAGCAAGTGACGTCATTTTTTTACCCGAATTCAAATTTTGGACTCGGGTGATGTTGTTTGAGAGTACAAGGACCAACGTGATTAAAAAAAAAGTTTAGGGACCAGACTGATTTTAGCCCTAAAATTCATGGGGTTAAACTGAATTTTTTCCTCTTTTCTTTAATTTTTTTTTTACCCCAAATAGTACCTCAAGTATTGCGTCTTATTAAATATAAGACTTTCGCAATGTTTTGGGTTTTAAGTGTTTATGATCAATATATATCATATGTTCTATAGCTTAGGTTTATAATCAATATGTACTGGATTAGTATGTATATTTTGCTCATTTACATATTGATCATAATCACTTGGTTGTCTTTTTTAAAACTAAGCTACAAAACATATGATACATATTGATCACAAATCTAAGATGAAAACTACAAACATATGATTGATACTAATCCTATACATATTGATCATACCTAAGATACAGAACGTATGTTGCATATTGATCATAGACACTTCAAATTCAAAACATATTTAGTAAGCCATTTTAACAAGAAAGCTAACAAAAGTACCATATTTAGTAATGGCGCAATACTTGATGTACCATTTGGGGTTAAAAAAAAAAATTATTGGTACCAAAAACTACATTTTGCAATAGGTTAGATACCATTTGGAGTTTTTATCTAAAAAAAATTAATGCCACGTAAGTAATTTAACTGAAAAACTAACAGAAGTACTATATTTGGTAGCGGAGCAATACTTGAGGTACCATTTGAGGTAAAAAAAATCATAGGTAGGTAGCAAAAAATATATTTCATAATAATTCAGGTACTAATGAGAGTTTTTACCCTACAACTAATTACTTTATCATGGTAACCAGCTTTTCTTCTTCAAGCATCATGTTGATAGATCACAATTCTAATGGGATGTTGGAAAACTTTTCCTGCAAGAGAAAATAATAATTGCTAGTTTGCAAATAGCTAGAACATTCAATTGCCTATATGAGAAACAATTTTTTTTTTTTTTTTTTTTACCATTATGGGGAAAAGAAATTAGTGAACCACGTACCTAAAGAATGGATATCTATCCATCTCCTTGGATGATTTTCTGCTTTGGGGCTGTGTTGGGAAACGCCGCTAGTCTTGAAAATTTCAACTTTCAAGTTCTCATTCTTGCAAACAAAAAAAAATTTAAAAAAATAAACTTCAACTAACACTATATAGGCTAGTCAACTATTATCATAAAGGTAAATATGACAACTAAAAGTCCAGGCCCGACCCGTATTATGGGCCAATGTATGTCCATTAAAGTATGTCTGACCCGGTCTTATAAGGCCAGCCCAGAATCCCATTCAATGTTAGTATTAATAGTTTTTTATGTAGTTATTAGTTGAATATTTAGACCAATTATTGCACTCTGTGTACCATATAGTTTTTTAATTTTTTAATCTATCTTGTTCTATTATTACGTTTTCAAATAAAAATAGATATATATAAATGATAATGGGCTCGCTCTGCCCACCCAAAGAGCCCAGCCGTGCCCTGCTAAAAAAAACATGTAAGGCTAAGAGCTTATGGGCGAGACTTAATTTTGATCTTTAATTTTTTAAGAAAAAACACTACCCACCCTGACGGCTTGAGCCCCATTGATTTTAGTCTGAGCTGGCCCGACCCATAATGATCCTAAGTCATAAACCCACCACCACATAAGATCCTCCTAACACTCGATATGAAGTATGAACGAATTAAAATCAACGGAATCTTTTTTCCTCCGGTCCAAACTGAAATAGCCAGAAAGAAAAAAAAAAAATAAATAAATAAATAAAATCAACGAATAATCATGCAATAGAACTCGAATAAAAAAAAAAGTAAAAAGAAAAATTAAAAGTGAAGTTACGGTTATACCCCTAGCAGCCAAATTGGAATAACACGTGGGGCCAACCCCAATCCTAGTCGAAAAGATCCAAACGCTTTTCAACGACCTTTCAAGACTCAAGCACTTCAATTAAATTTTTGGTTTTCTCGAATTACAGTTGTGGAAAATTGGAGAAAAATAAAACAAACAAAAAAACACAGCGCTCCTCACCCTTTTCCGACCGCCACCACAAGTCTTATCTCCATCAGATGCCAGCTACTAGCTATCTCTTTCGCTTCCGTTCGGTCGCCGCACCGGAATTGACGGTTTTCTTTTCCGGCATCTCTTCAACAGTTCGCAGATTTCATCCTTACATCGATCCTAGTTCTCCGGCGGTCCCATTCGCCGGAAAGAAGTGGATACCCCACTGGACATTTTTATAACTAATATCTTAAGTATTTAAGTGTGAGAGAAAAATCGAGTGGAAAATTGAGAATATAAACTATAATAATCAGTATTGATATTTATATGTGATGATATTGGAGGAAAGGAAGGACGGTGGTCATCAATCTTTTATGGTCAATCATGGATAGAAGACAAGTAATAAACTATCGTTGTCGCCACGTACTTAGCTACGCGTGTTTGATTGATGCTGCATTCCAGTTTTACCAAACCCAGATATTTTTTGACTTCAGAGGAACGCGGCATGACGTAAACCCTACTACCGCCACGGCAAGTCTGGGTATAAAAAAGTTGCATTGTAGTATGACGGATTTATAGGTTTCACTTCTTCGGTCTGAAGAGAGGGTCAGTTGCATTCATATCGGTGTTCCTCATCTGGAGAGAAGACTACAACACCAGGTAAGCAATTTAGTTTGAAGTAAGAAAATCAGTCCTCGAAGTTCAAAATCACTGATTCTCAGAGTGGATACGGGATTAGGGCACAGATCTAGACTGAAAAACCTAGCTTGTTGCTTTGCCGATCTCTCTTGTAACAGCTCACAGAAGGATGAGTCACTCAAGAGGGTTGCCTTATAACACAAGCAATGATTTGGAGACCGGTCTGAAGGAGGTTCCTGTTGAGCGCATGAACCGTTGGGTGGTAGACATCTCTTTCATCAATTAATGAATTTTTTTTTTTTTTTGAAAAGATGAATTTTCTTTTTTAGGTGTATTTAGTTATGATTGATATGTACCTCAATTTTACTTCTTATTTTGTTTCAACTTTGATGACTTTGTGGATGAAATTGATTCATCTTTCTCATGTGCGTAGTCTTAGAAATGGTGTGGCCAGCTAATTGGAATTAATATTGTCTACGTTTTAATTCATGGTTTCTACCTCCTTAATTCATGGTTTCTCATGTGCGTATTTTCGGTTAATTAACTGTCCTAACTTATTTGTTGAAAATGGTTTTTGCCCATATCAGTTCTTTGTTCTTTAGTCGTTCAATATATATAGTGAAACTTATATTTCTGATGATCGATCCTTGTGTTTTGTTTCTAGATTCCAAACTGGTTTCCACTATAGTTTTGTTCTTTCTAGTGCAATGTATATGATATATTTCTGATGATGGATCCTTCTGCTTTGTTTCTAGATTCCAAACTGGTTTCCGTTATACACTTGGTATATCAGCTAGCTTATGCTTCAGGTTTAATTTATTTTGGTGTGATATTGGAAAATCAATGTTGGATCGATGCTTAGTAAGTTAGTAAACTTAAGGCCCGTTTCATGCATGTAGGTAAACATACAAGAAATGGAGAAAGGAGAGAGGGAGAAATTGTCAAATAATGTACGAAATGATATATTGGCAAAAGAAAACTGTTGAAGTGATTTGTACTTTCCATGCCAGTTTTCGTTTTCTGCATTAATGAATACATTTCCTTCCTACTCTCCCGGCCTCTATATCGATCCCTTCCATATATATACTTCCCTACTAGTTATCTTCAAACAAAAGAGAAAAAACAACAAAAAGAAAGAAAAAATTGCAATGTTTACCAAACGGGCTCTTGTTGGAAACTTGGTCCTAGAATTCTCTTTCTCAAAACTTGTGCTATATATTGTTTCATTTGTAGCAAGCGAAACTACTTCATAAAGCATTATATCGATTCCGCCACACACTAGTCCTGAAAAGGGCAGAAGAAAAGAAGCAGGCGGCACGGAAACTTAGAGCACATGCCCAAGCCCTACGAGTACGTTTTGTAATTTGAAACTATTTGTCTTACCTACCTTGCTATCTGCTGTATAATGTTTGTTTTTGTATTAGGCTGCGGCTATCTTCAAAGAAGTTGCAGATCAAGTGAAAGGTATTTCCTATCCTGAAGCTTCTCCTTTTCAAGACTATTCTTTACGATGGATTTTATCAATAATAATATTGTTTTGTAATCAACTTGTGACTTCTGGTTGTTAGGGACCGGTGATTATTTTCCAATTGAACCAGATGAAATTGCTAGTTTGATGAGGAATAGTGATGTTGATGCTCTACAGCAATATGGGGGGGCAAGTGCAACAGAGAACGAATATCATGCTTTGTTTATGTTTATATATGATCGAGCTACATTAAAAGATATTGTTACTTATAACATCTTTTGTTGTTCCTTTACATCAGAAGGAAGGCTTGGCAGATTTACTGAAAACAGATTTACACAAGGGCATTGATGGGGATGATTTGCTAAAGCGGAGAATTAAATTTGGATCAAACATATATCCTCCAAAAACAGCAACGAGCCACTGGGTGAAGTTTGTTATAGTTTTGCACTTTCGAATTTCCTACATTTGGAATAAGAAGAAAAAGAAGAATTGATGCATTATGCTATTATAATTAATCTTTTTTTTTCTTTTCAATTGTTTTCTCCTGCTGCATATCTGATAGACATGTCTTTGGGAAGCTCTGTACAATTTTACTCGGATCGTTTTGGTGATTGCTTTTATGGGTTCTGTTGTGATGGGTATTCTGGAAGAGGTGAGCTTGGAGTCTCTAAATGCCTAATTAATTGCATTAAATTAATTTAGTCTTTAGTACTCTCACAAAGTGGGAGGTCAAGTTCGACTCACAACTCACGGATAATTGGTTGTCGAATTTTTAGGTTTTATGTAATAAAGAAAAGTATTCTCGCACAGTGGGATGTGACGAAGGAAATTTTTTTGGTCCAAAAACAAAGAAAAGATTTTGTTTACTAAATTGACGTTTAGGTTAATGTAGCAGATTATTGTCTTCAATATATTTCCGGTCGGCTATACTCCTCTCTTTTATTTCTTGCCTGACCCCTAGTCATGCATTGTTATGCTAGCTAGGTAT